>NW_028262331.1:1942500-2007500 GCF_047370975.1 Nipponia nippon | reverse complement strand
TAGAGGGAGCCTCCACCTCTCTAAAACGTCCCTTGTGAAATTCCAGGGCGCTGTATTCATGGAGAGCATCTCTGGAGAAAGCAATGAATTTCTGTGCTCTACCTAATCTGTCTCAAACTGTACAGCACAGGCTGAGCAATTTAAAGCTCCTTTATGTACGCGGTACAAGGTGCACGTGGTTTTCTGGGATCGTGCAGACAGAAATCCAGTGTGGATTTTTGCCTGTGGGATAGCAGTGACCACAAAGATCAGAGACGTGAAGCGTCTGCTCCTTCGAGGCCCCCCACGGCTCCCCATATTCCCAGACAGACCTGTTTTGTAAGATGCATCTCCTTCTATTTCAGTATCTCCCTTTCTTGACAAAAGGTTTAATGGGAAGTCCTGTGTTTTACATTCAGGATGTCTCCTGGCCCTTCCATGGGGTTCCCCTTTGGAAGAGATAATTTCTAACAGTGTGAAGTCTCAGTACCGTTGCAGCTGAAAAAGGAACATACGGGCAGTCTTAGCGACACTCAGCGCTGTGTTAGCTACAGCCCTGCTTAAACACAGTTGTTGCTGGCAAAACTCTTGCATTTTCCAAGACTCGCCTGGAAAAGGATAATTTTTCTGAACACTGTGCTAAAAGCCAGCTATTCAAAGCAATACCTTCCCTTGGCTGTGCCAGGTAATTTGCCACTGCTGATAACAGTCATGGAGTCTGCGATATCATTTATGATACAGGAGTTTTTATCACCTTACTCTGGTGGTAGGTTAATGCAGCAGTGAAAAAAACCCCAAACATCTTTCTTATATCCCTGCCAGGAGCGCATTGGTAGTAAACAGTGAATATTTATACATGAAAATGGCTCCTGAAAGAGAGGTTGAGTCTTATCTGAAGCTCCCGTCTTTCAACCATACAGTTGAGCGCTGTGAGTCCCAAGTTTTTTACACTACAATGCTGCAGAAGGCAGTGTCGGAGTAATAGCTTTTGTCAAACGAGAGGAGGCACACCCGGGTTTAGGAGGGATTACAAGAGGTCCTCAGGAAGAGAGAGCTGGAGGAGCCCAGCCTGGCGAGCCACTGAGAAGTAACCCGTAACTGTGTGGGCTGTTTGGACACGCCGAGGTACCCCTTCTGCCACTGTTCGTGAAGGGGGAAGCCCCAGCGGC
Organism: Nipponia nippon; assembly: GCF_047370975.1. Lineage (NCBI taxonomy): Eukaryota > Metazoa > Chordata > Aves > Pelecaniformes > Threskiornithidae > Nipponia > Nipponia nippon. The sequence continues at coordinate 2,006,352 of NW_028262331.1, read as the reverse complement.
CGATGCTCCGTTGGGCAGCGTCCCCCCGACTGTGAGTGTTTTTACCTTTTCCCAGCCACGCCATGAATAACAAATGGTTGAGTCCAGCTGATAAATCAGGGATATACAATTATGCTTACTTCTAAATAGAGAAATGCAACTCCTGTTTTAAATTCAATTATTATAATTGCAGCATTCTGAAAAAAAAAAAAAAAAAAAAAAGCATTCATTTCCTAGTAAGAGATTACAGATTCCAAATTACAGCATCGCATATGTCAAAACAGGAAATTTGAGGCAGGCAGGCCAAAGTGTGCCATTGTCTTTACAATTTATATTTACTTGCTGTAGATTCAGAATAATCCTTCTCTTCCCTCAGGTCTAGCACAGACAATTTATAAATTGTACAAAAATGATAAAGGCAGCAATAAATAATAATAATAATAATAATAATAATATATAACAACTGTGCGAGTGATGAATTATAAAACAGAGTGGAAAAGGGAATGAAACCACAGCACAGAAGCCAGTTTACAGGGCTGAGTACACAGGCTGAGTTATTTTTCTGGCATTATGACAATGAGGAACATTTACGGGAGTTTGCAAACAGCTTACAACACAAATCATTTTGTTTCAGGTTATATTTATAGGGCTTAGTTAAGAGTTTTTTAGTATCCATTAAAATCCAATGTTCAGAGCTTTATAGCTCAGCTGTTAAGGTCTTATCCCTAAGGATCAATTGTTTTGGGTTGTTTGGGGAATTATTATTATTATTATTTATACAATTCAGTTTAAATTGCTTAGCCTAATGTAAAGATACAGAGCTCAAAAGCTAGAGAGTTCTTATTGTTTGGGAAAGAAGAGAAGAGGTGGCTTTTTATTCTTTATTTTTTGTTTCAGATATTATTTCTACAACTATTTTATCTTACAAATCAATTGAATCTCTTTTCATGTGTGTTTCCGTAGCCATTTTGTGCTCAGAGTTGCTGCAGCTTGTAAAAGAGAACAACCCGTGTGCAATGTTATCGATATTGTATTGCTACTGCTTTGTGTGCGTTTCTGTAATTTAAAATAAAAATAATTTTCAGTTGAAATTATATCATTTGCTATAGGTCATGCCATTTAGTAGGTGGAAGATGAGATCTATATTGAAAATAGGCATGATGTGTCTAGGGCCTGATGCAAGTCTTCATGCTTTCTTCTTCTTCTTTTCTTCTATCTACTAAGACCAAAATTCTCTAAGAAAAATGCCCTATTATCCTGCACCCATTATAAACACATATAGTGAAAAGTAGCCAAATCCTAAGGAGCATGCCATTTAATAGCCCAAGTAGATGAAAAGTAGAGGGTTGACAGAAGAAGAGACTAAATGACTTGCCTGAGGTGATAGTGATAGCCAGTGATAGAGGTGGATCTTCTGAGCCCTAGCCCAAAGCTCTCACTTCTCCGTCGTGTCGCTTTTCAACCTACAGCGAAGTATTTTTGGTGAGAGGTGAGTCAGATCCAAGGAGGATTGCTGGATCACTACCAGTTTGATAGAGACGAGGGTTAAGAACCTGACACGTAGGGAAAAGGTCAAATAAGATATCTGATAGTTGTGTTTCATAAACAAACATAGGTGCATTTGAACCAAATGAACTGTGTATCTTGAGAGAGAATATTTTAAATTCTTAAAATGCACTTATCTGTGGAATTAATGCAGCGGCTGTTCTTATTTAAATCCTCTTCCATTGTATCAAGCTTCCTTTGTGGCAGTATTTCCTAGCTGTTTCTTGTTTAATTCTAAATATTCATGACATTAATTCTATTTAAGTCCTATGCTGTTATCTGAGACAAAATGTCAACATTTTTATGACAAACTACTGCCTCCATTGCATACAGTGGAGTCCCCAAGGAACCTGTTTGTTGTGGCTGACTATCAATCTCTGATTGAAAACCTGATTGACACCAATAAAAGCCTGGTAGTTCTCATTTCCCCATTTAAAATGATCCAAACAGCTCAATAGCCATCCGAGATCTATAGAGTGTTTTTAGGCTGTACATAATTCATCATCTCAATTATTGTGCTTTTTTAATGTCTAATTTTGGAGTATCAGAACTTTTCCATCAGGTCAATAGAACATTCAGTTACTCTCTTTTTGCCTTTTCTCTTATGTTGCAATCATACAGGACCCCAGGTTCCTTTTGGGCCCTGGAGAAGCATCTTTTCATCCTCTGTGCTTCCTGCCGCAACCCTTTTTGTGGTTTATTCTTTTCACTTTTTACTTGCTGTATGTTCATAGTAAGCTCTGGACCGTCCAAGATATGTAACGCTCAGTTACGTGCAGAAGAAAACAAGTTGTTGCCTCCAACCTATTGATTCTTTTTTCAAAGTTAACTCAACCCTCACTTAGTTTTTTGTCTTGTAATTTCTATTTCTGGCAGAGATGAAGAAAGAGGAAGAAACTCTCAGACCCCAGACTGCGAATGTAAAGCTGAGAGTAAAAAAAATGTTTAAGGGGAGTTCTCTGTGAGATCCTGAGGTCAAAATTTGGCCATCTGGCAGTTAGGAATAGACATGTGTGAAGGCATGCCAGGCACCTGCTGAAGGCAGATCTGCAATAGCAAAGTCTTCAAAGGTTTGCTTGCTGCTTCTCAGCCATTGCTTGGTTTTCATTTGTAGCTTCTGTTATCGAGCACAATTTCTAAATGAGGATGGTTGCTTCACTTTAAGGACGTACAAATGACTTGCCCTCACCTGTCAAGCATGATCCTTGTATTTTACCAGGCCCATTATGAACGCAATCTTTCTGTCGAAAATTTGCATACCTCCTTTCTTGAAAAGTAATGACAGCAATTTCTTTCCCTCCGCTCACTTTCTGAGTGTCTCATTTAACAGCACCTGTGAAACCGACAGGCGCAGAGATGAGAAGTGAAAGAGAGCAGTTGATTAAATCATCATCAAGTCGGGCCTCAGAAAGTCAATTCTGCTTCCCGTCTGCAATGATATCCTTTTATCTTAAAGTAATGAGCTATGGCACTTTTGCATCGGGTAATGCGATAAGTTCTATTAGCATGTTCCATTTGCTTCACAAGCAAGGGCAAGTCATTTCAGCAAGCTCATATCACTGCAATCAAAGCAATTGGCTTCACAGGCAGAGAAGAAAGAGGAAAGGCTGAGGGTGATTTTTATGGATCACAACACAGTGGAAAAAATAGATTCTTGTATTATTTTAACCCATAACATGCTTTGCTTCTTGTCCATCAGGATATTTTGATTTTATTAGCCTGTAAGTACCTGGAAGATTCAAATTGCAAACTGAACTCCTGAGCTAAGATCAGGAGTTCTGAAAAATAGGAATCTTTTCTTATACAGATACAGTGGCTAATGCACTATTAGGCACTGACTTCATTAAACACTGATTAGTTTAAGTCTTCGCTATTGACTTAGTCCACCAGCATAAATGCACGTTTTTATTATTATTTAATATTATTTATTTTTTGAACCCTGACAAAGTACTCATCAGTTGAGAGGATGCTAAAAATGACATTACACACTGCAAATTGTCGTCATCCGTTGAGAGGATGCTAAAAATAACATTATGTGCTGCAGATTGTCTACAGCCAGGAAGGCAGGTAAGGAGGCAGCAAATGTACGTTCAGAGTCCCAGAGGCAAAGGCATGTAGCCATTTTTTTCCCATAGAGTATTGAGGAACTGAGGCAGGGAGTTCATCCTCGTACTGCAAAAGAGAATGACTTCCTGAAATGAAGATTCGGTTGTGCACGTGGCCAGCCGCTGCCTGGTGCCCAGCTAGTCGAGAGGAATTTGGATGCCTGACTTGCAGCAGGCACTTTCTGAAGATGCTGAGCTGAGTAACTCGTGGCATCGTTAGCTTTCTAACGGTACATCTGGAAAGCCCATTTAATCTTCCGCTGACATTGGTGGGAGCATCGTCCTGTTTTTTGGGCATGGCTGGATTGGGCCGTAAGCACTTGTGGGATCATTGAGCAATGACACCATAAGGCAGCCATCGGCAGTGATAACTGGGGGAAAGAAGTCGCACTTTTCCAAGAACTGCAGTAACTTACCAGTCTCAGCTCAGTTTCCAGGGAGCAAAGGAAAATGTGTTTCTTACAGGGCTGGTTTCTCTTCACCCTTCTCTGGGGCTGTGCCTGGAGGTGCCCGAGAATGTCGGTGGCGTGTTTCCCTTGGGTGAAACCGAGCCCGGGGCAGAGAGCCAGGACAGAGGGCTCCAGCTCTGTCCCTGGCAGCCCTCAGGCAGGCTTTGCGCTCCTGCGGGCCCTGCTGCCTCCCCAGCCTTGCACAGCCTCTCTCATTCACACATAGCTACGAGCCTTCCCCTTCAAGCGATATCCCTGGGAACACAGGGATTGACACAACAGAATCAAACCTCAAAATAGGACTCATGTTTAGCTGTCTTTCTGGACTGAAATCCCCCTTTGCTTTACAAGTGGGCTCACTGTGGTCTACCAGGAGTGTGTGTACCACCCACCGGTTGCCAAGGATATATACACTTCCTATATAAATATAAGGTGCAAGATCTTTATCATGGATAGTAACGTAATCTGGTGTTTTCATTTTAACATTCAAAATATAATTCTCTTCTTTCTTATCAAACCATTGTTTTGTTGATGGTAGATCTAGAAGGAGGCACTTACTATGTCGTTTTGCTGTCTAAAATAATCGTAAAAGTCCTGGGAGTGAGGAATTAAAAAGAGTTATAGCTGAAAGTGGTTCTAAGTTCTGAATATTTTTCCTGTAAGGGGCCAAGATAACTTTAAATGTCCAGGACTGATACATTTCACCTGAAGTGAAGTAGTTTGGATAAAATGGAATTCAGATTAGAGGTCAACATAGCAATCTTTTGTCCAGACTAAGGTAATTTGTGTAAAATGGGACTTTTCTGTGAATAATCTGTCATTTTAGCTTTTGAGAAAGCAGACCTTAAACTTCTCAGACCATCTCTGTTTCAGAGTCATTCCTTACAGTGAATCACTGTGGATAATGGTGAAGAATTGCTAAGCAGACTGTGATGTTAACCAATTTGCGAGATGCTATATATAAGATTCCTTGGCAAGGAGCTCCATGCTGAATGCTACTCACAGGCAAAGTAAGAGATAGGAAAGCAAAAAGTGAAATTTTTGCTTTTAGTTTCTTTGTGACTCTGCCTGTCTCCATTTCATCAATTAGAAAATTGCCCATTTATTCCCTGTCTGTGTCTCCTTTCATCTGGGAGATGTTTTTTTCTCCCTTTTTCTTGGAAGCAAAGGTCTAATTGTATAGCTAAAATATCATCTTTGGCCTTTCCGGGGCTGTCGGTTTGTCATTGGTGGATAGATGGACAAGAATATTGTAAATGTCAGTGTGAACATGGCTGAGGTCTGGGTTTTCCCTCATTTTCTTCAGATTTCTTTTCAGCAGACAGATGAGTAGAATCACTTTGTTCAGCACTGGCGTTTCAGCAGCACTGACTCCTTTGGTGGCAATGATAAATGGATCCAAGATATGAAATAGCTGTTCCAGCAAAGTCCATTGAGCAGAATAGAGAACAATGCCCTCCTCAATGTCATTGTACGTGATATATTCAATGATTGCCACTTTTTGCACAAGAATGTGTTCAATCAGCAAGGTACATAGGAATCCATAGTGTTGCTTCAGCCTGAACGAGCTGGTGAGGTGGCACAGACCTTTACTCGGCTTGATTTGGACCAGACTCTCTCAAGCTATTAAAATGGGCTCAAATTATAGCTTTAACCTCATAGGGTGTCTGGTTTTTGAAATGTGGCATTGGGATCAGTCTCATTCTGCGGGTGCCGTGGGAGACGTGCTGTGCATTTTAACTTGCGCTCCCTCCAGCTGGGGCAGGGGATTTGGGAGGTACAACTAATCTTTAACCCAATCCTCAGTTTTCCTTTTCTCCTACAAAAGACAGCAGCAATTAAACCTCAAATGGGAATCAAAAAGTTCTTTTTCTGTTTCTCGCTGCAGTTATATGTGTGCATACTCCATATTGCAGGGAATGCATCTTACGCTTTCGCAGCCTGGACTGGTTGCGAAAGTTTAGAAGGTTTAAGCTGGGGCAGAAAGAAGAGCTTTCTTTTTTGTTGGTACAAAGACTTTACTAATTTGTGTTTTCCCTCCTCACCTTGGGTTGATTTTAGGAGCAACTGTTCGAATTTTGACTGCAGCACACGTATGAAAATGCAAGCTTGTGGGTTACTGGTTCTGATTAGTGCTTTGAGCATGAAGTTGCAGAAATACTGCCAAATGAAGCTTGGACACTTGGCACGTGTGTGTCAAGTAACGTGGTGGCTGGTAGCCTGCGTGCTTTCGTTATTAAGGGTGTTTGAACAGTTTAAATGATAACTACGGCCAGTTTGAGCAAGTCATTGTTGGTCTGGTCTCATTATTGCCCCTGATTATATAGAAATTAGGGGTAACCTTAATGTTTCTATATGTCCCCTAAGAATTTTATCTGTGGAGCTAGTTTTGAGCGAGCTTTATACAGCCCTTGCTTTGGATTTGGTTTGGAGTGCTGTAGGTCCTTTGGGAAAACCGTTAGAGTCTCTTCTGCCCAGTACAAGACTTTCAAAAGCGTAAAATAGCCATTTCAAAGGCTCCTTCCTCTGAGGAGCCTGTCAGGCTGTGGTTCGAAAAGACCTCACAGGATTTTGTGCCACGCTCGTTTGAAAATTTGGCCGTACGTGGGAGCTGTGGGTGCTCAGCAGTTTTGCTAATCCAGCTTTCATTTCAGTGCCTAAATGAGAGCTAAGGGCTGGTTGGTTGGGTGGGTTTTTGATAATGTAGGCCAGCTTTTGGAAATTTGGCTCTGGACTCTTCTCAAGCCTGGCCCTGGGTGACAGCGTGGAGATAGTAAGTGCCTTGAGCCTGAGAATCAGAGAAAGAAGCCTCTGTTTGTTCAGGTGTAAAATGGGTCTGCAGCCTCCTTGTCCTGATTTGTCACATTATCACCCGCAGCTTCCAGTGAAGCTAGTGGCAGTTATCCAAAAATCAGGTCATGCTACCTCTGAATGATATTATGGATTCCCAGTTATCTACAGAATATCGTGATGCAGCGTATGCTCAGAGCCATGATTTCCTGAAACAAGACATGGGAGAACACAGAAAAATTATCTTTTTGTAATAGGCACAAAATACTGAAACTCGGCCCAAAGCAGAAGGCCAGTACAAAGCATTTGCATCACTTCAGTTCCAAAACAGTCTGGTGCTCTGAGAATCACAAAGCACTTAAATGATTTTACTTTTTTTCTATGGCCATCGGAGGTAGAGAAATGCTAGAGTAATTGAGCAAGCAATACAGACTCAAGTCTTCAAATTGACCAGTAATTCTGGATAATCAACTTCACGGTTGTCAGCTTTGGTTTCCAAGACCTGTTCTCCAGAATTGGTTAGCAGTAAGCCTGCAGAAGATAGAAACGCCTTGTGCTTTAGCACCTCTGGGAAGAAAATGCATCCAAAAATGTAAATGAGCACAGCAGAGCAAGGGCCACTGGGGAATGTGTGTGCAAGTGCAATACCTGGAGTGCCTAAACAGCAAAGCAGACGCAGGCATAGGAAGAGCGTACAGTTGCTCCAATGCAGTTTCCAGCCTGAGCAGCAAACCTCGTCCCCTCTTCTGCAAGTCTTTTTGGAGTTACCCCTGCACATAAATTGTCTGATTCTTTCCATGAACCAAAGGAAATCCACGTATTTAACCCTCAGGGAAAATTAGTTTACAGTGGCTATGCAAAACCTGCACGTGTAATGTGTATGCCCGCACACAAACACACGTGTATACCCACTGAACGTGCGTATCACCCCAATGCAGTGCATGAAGCCCTTTCCTCCTGTTCCCTCCTTTTCTTCTTTCCTACTGCTTGTCCGTAAAATTCTGCTGTTGGAACAGGACAGCGCTGCTGGACGGTGGGTCTCCTTCCCTCGCACCCCACCAACAAAACCTCTTTATGAGTGAAATAGATGCCTTGTATGTGCAAGACTCCTGGCATTTTACAGAGCGTATCTGGAGCCAGGCTAGGCAAACGTTAGGAGCTGTTTGCTGAGTGCATTTATTGCCTTTGCATAATTTATGAGCTGGAGGGGTTTGACCATCATTCGTCTCTGCCAGAGGCTGGCACCGAGGGCTCTGGAGGATGGAGCTGTAAATTGGATGGTGCGCTCCTGCTGAGCTCACAGCAAAGTCCTCGGGTCAGTATGGGAATTTAATACCAGGAATGGAACTGTTTTCTCAGAGTGCCATGTGGGCCTCTGTGCAGCAGAGGCTTTTTTGGCAGCCACAGTGACTGGCCAAATCGCGAAGCTGTCAGTCACTGGGCATGTTGTGAAGGGAGCCTGAGCATTTTTAATCGGCTTGGCATCCGTGCTGCTTCCATAATGGACACCAGTAGGTCTCAGTCCTTCGCCATATGCTTAACTCTGGAGACAAGGTGCTTCTGGGTATAGCAGTAATTATTTGATGTGGAATTAAGCAGACCTTGAAATTAGAACTGGACTGTCGGAAAGCAGGAGGCTTAACACTTTGATGGAAATAACTTCCCACCGACATCGCTCTGTGCACCTTCTCTGCAGATTCAGTCGGATGCGGGTAACTGTTTTGCTGGCAAATTCAGATGTCACTGCTGGCAAGTACTCTTCTCCCCAAGTACCTCCACACTGCAGAAAACACAAAACCCTGAGCTCTTTCCAAGCTTATGAGTCAGGAAAAACTTAATCCACAGCGGAGGAGAGATTCCTTAAACCAGACAAAAAATGGTGGGGGAAGGAGAGGCTGCAAAGCGCTGTGACCACAGCTGGGTCACAGGAGACGTGCGCGTGTGCCCCAGCAGCGGGCGCGGACGGCACGTTAAAACCCTCTGAACCCTGCTGCTAAAAGGGAATCATTCTTGCCTGCTTATATATCCACTTTTTACCCCCTTTCTTTTTCCTTTTGGATTCAGGTGTTGCAGTCAGAACTTGTATTGGAGTTTGTCTGGAGCATGGGCAGGGGACACAAACAAATGGAGCAATTGGTTCTGAGCTCCCTGTTTTGAAACATATGTGTCACACATGATAATGCATCCTAACACGTAGAGCACGCAATGCAGGCACCCCAGAACCGCTGGGCCCTCCTGGCTGTAACCAAGCAGTGGAAGAAAGTGCTGTAGCCCAAAAAGCTGAATCTTTCCGACAGCTGTAAAATAGAGATAGTAAATAGGAATTCTTTGCGACACACTGTGATTTTCACGGATGAAAATTCATGCACGTGTTTGCTTTTTCGTAAATGTAGGGCCTTGCTTTGCGGACATACTTACCTCATACCACAATCTCATACATGTAGTCACGCTGAAGTCAAAATGCATAGTATTTACAGGATAAGGGTGTAAGTAGTTTATATAAATACCATACTGTTCTAGAAATGCGCAATTTTCCTTTTGTCGGGTAAGTACGCTCTCTTCATTAACTTGATCATATTATGAGGGTTTCAAATTTCAAGCTAAAACTGTCTCCTGTATTCATGTTCCATCTTGTTTGACTGTTACCAGAGTATTTAGGTGCAACTGCTGCTATATAAATCATATCAGTTATTAAACAAATTTCACTTTAATTTCTGTTTGGAATTGTCTGAAAGCAGATTGTAATTTTACCTGATTTTTGCTTCATTTTAAATTATTTGAAAGATACCTAGAAATAGTTCTTAGCTTTAATTTGTTAATATGTAGCTCATTGGTGTGGGGAAGGCACCTTTTCACCCCCTGTACCGATGAAGACGAGGAAAAAGCCAGTGAAACAGAAAAGTTATAATTAAAGAACACGCAGAAGATGACTTGATTTGTGCAAATCAAATACATACATTCATGGGTGTATTTGGCTATGTCTGTTCGCATTCCACTGTATAGTTAACCTTTGGAATTCACAAAGTATAAATAATTTCAATGCGATTTGATTGTCTTACAAAAATACTCAAAGATGCATTAAACAGGATACAAATACATAAAGGGCTTAACTGACTGCTGTAATGACGTGACACAAGCAGCTAGTCCTTGATTTAGGAAAGCCTGGTTCTCCTGTTTGATGAGCTTATGCTTTCCTTCAAAACGTGTGCCGTTAGATCTGCAGAGGTATGAGTTCATCCTTGAATGATATGGACGATTTAGTCCTCTAGAATCTAAAACTGGAGTTTAAAAACCAAAACAGAAGGAGGTATTTTCCTCATTCTGCTGCTGTGGAGGTAGCCAAGTGTGACAACTCCATAGTTACCCAGAATTAGCTGGACTGAATCAAATCTGTGTCTAAGAAAGAAGCAGCAAGGTGCGACTCAGTTGCATGGTCCTTATAGCCCTATTTCCAGCACAGCTTTTGTACTGCTAGCAAATGTAAATGTGTTTTGGGTTTCTGATGCTTATCTGTACTGAAGCGTGATTCATCTAGTCCTGTTGTATTTCTACAATAGTAAAAGTTATTAAAAAATGGAGCAGTGGCACTTGATAAATAGCAAGACCCACTAGTGTTACTGTTCAGCGTTTTATAGCATTATAAGTGTTTGCTGTGATACCTGGGCTGCTCTTGAATTATAGAGAACCTCAATGAATCAATTAATTTCGCATGTTCTTGCTTCCGCTCTGATTTCTGAGTTCTTTCGTACAGCAGCGGTAAGCAAAGACATAGATTGAACTCTCCAAGTGGTCCTGGAGTAAAATGGTAGCCTTGTAGATGCCTCTCTTCTAGACAGGCAAACCTAAGCCATTTCCATACCCTCCTATCTGAGAAGCCTTTGAAGCCAATTTATTGGCAGGCAGTATGAGGAATACTGTCCATCAGTAGTAAACAAAGCAGCCCTCTAATCCTGTTTTTCTTCTTTCCCGATACAGTTTTGGAGTCTAAATGTGCTCATGCACCATCAGGTCCTGTCCACGTGAATTCAACTAACGGAGGGCATTGCAAATGGCTTTTGTTGTTGTCAGTGCAATTTTTGTCATAATTTAAACATATAAATGTATTGTCTTCAACAACAGTGTGGGGGAACGTTCCCTCCTGTACAGTAATTGAGCTTTTTCCTAAAGGTACCAGACTTGATGCCACAGGGTTTATGAGTGTTTCAGCCATCTTGTTCATAGAAATCTTTCAATTTTTTGCTGTAGCAAGTTTCTCTTACCTGTTCTTTTCTCCTTTTTGTGTTTCAGTGTGACAGCGACAGTGATCAAGAAGAAAAGGTAAGAAAAGGAATCAGTATGGGAGCAAAAATAATTTGTTGGATTTGTGGGATTCACTTATTGCTATTATTCTGTTATTTATTCAGAGTTGCTTTTTGGATTGATCTAAAGAATCTCTATACAAAGAAAATACTTTGTTTCCTTTAATTTAATTTTGGAATAGACCTCCTAGGAAAGAGAATTGTAATGAATATTTTGGAGGCTATACAATTCCTCTTCAAGCATATTGATGCCACGGTTTGTGTGGGTTGTTTATGAACACCAGTCTCAATACCAACCCTTTCTGTGGCTACATTTTCCCTTGGGAAGTTCTAACAGCAACCAAATATGTTTGTAACCCTTGCATTTGCACTTTTTGACAGTTATTTAACCCCTGTTATCGCCTGTTTTGCTTCTCTGCAGGCAAGGGTCTTCAAACTCAAATTGAAGTGTTATGGTTGATATATATATATCTGGATTTTTAGAAACAACATTTGGAAACTGTACATTAAGTCAAGTGACACAACTTGCTGACAATAATCTCAGTAACTGGGTTTCTAAGTGGAAAAAGGGAAGAATGTCATGCTGAAAAAGTGTCAGGCACTGATCTCTAACGCTGTTTATTGTTTAGAAGGCTAATAGTAATGAAGAACTAGTATTCACACTGATGCACATTTTTATGTCTTATTTTATGTTGTGAGCAGACTAACATCTACCTTTCTTCTTTGGCAAAAATGAAATACTCATTGCATAAACACTGGTCTAATTTCTTTATTTCCAGGTTGGATTTTGTGATTTTCATTTGTACGTTGAGCCTTAAGGGATGTTTTGATAATGTAATCACTTTCGCCTCTTCTTTCGCTGGATAAATTGGGGGCTGGAAGTTGGGGGAGGGTAAAATAATGCCAGAAAATGTCGTTCATATAATAACATTGAATTGTTTAGAGTTTCGTGAGTGGTTCTGTTAACTAGCTCCAAGTCAAGCCAAGAAGAAGAGAGATGACCATGCTGGTATGCATCTTATACAACAGAAAAGAAAAAATAAGTTGTAAAATCCACCTTTCATGAATTTAATCGGTTTTCTACAGGATTTTGTAGCAGGAAGCTAAGGAAATTTTCAAACCGCTCTGTATGAAACCACCAAAGCTTTGCCCTTCAGCTTTTTCAGTAATTTCCCAAGTAGAGATTTTTTTCCTCATGTTTCTTAATAATTTGCTAACTACGTTAAACCACCACTGTTTACTTTGAACTGCAGTGATTTCCCTTTCATAAGGGAACTAATCACTGGAGTTAATCAGTGTGACAACAGAAAGGGGAGGTTTTGTTGGGTTTTTGCACAGAATATTAACCTGCACTTCTAGATATGAATTTTTAATGCATTACCATTACATTCCATCCTCTGAAGTGATTATTCATTTTCAGGATGTTCCTTATGCAGTGGAAGATGATAAACTGAATTTCAGCTCCTATGTTTATGGCACCCAGAACTAGAAGTGTGATTTCCTGCCACTGCTACATTTCGGGAGCCAAACCTCTGCCGGTTTCACAGTATTTTTCCCTTACAGCGCTCCTATACAAAAAGGCCGAGAGGCAGCTTTTTGGGATGGTGGTGGTGTGCTGGTTCAGGATAGTTTCTGCGGCACAATACAAGAGAGACTCGAGATTGTACCTCATACAGAATATCCCAGTACTTGTGTGGGAAGGATTTAAAATCCAGATGTGTATTTCATCTCTGCGATCTATATTTTGTCTTCCCCCCTAATGAAATGAGATTAAGTGCAGATCCAAATATCCCTGATAACTTAGTGCTTTTCAAATCCCAGAACCAGACCCAGCTTTGAGTTTTATAGCTCTGGCCCAATTCTAAAAGACAACAGCTAACCCTGGTGTATTTATTCAGCCTGTGCTGGCAGCTTAGGCAAAGATCTAAAGGCCTTGTTCTGCTGTTAATTTGAATTCAGCATATGTAGCCTGTTATAAAATGCGAGACATCATCATTTGAGCAGGTCAAGCATATTCAGATGAAGACAAATGGTGCTTATTTGATTTTCTTAAAATCAGGAAATGAAAAAAGTGCTCTCTGGAGAAATCATGTTCTGCCTGACTTAGATGATAGACCAAGGCATGTACCCCAGATAAGAACAGGCGCTCGTCTTGCGGTTTTTATCTCTGAAGGACGGTCGGGACTGTCAGCTCGCTGACATGTGCATTATCCATGTCATTTTAAACAAAGTGACCTGTAGAAAAGTGCACTCTGCCGTGACATGATAATGGGCTGTTGGATGACAGGTAAAGTACACACTATAAAGGAGGCTGTGCGTTATTCCTTTGTTTAACTGACAAGTAGAAACTTCTTTTCTTCAGACAGGCAGGATCTTTTAGATCTCTTTCAATAGGACCCAGAAGATTTTTGAATTCCTGCTTTAAATAAAATAACATTTTCAGGACCAAAAATTCCTATGAGCAACACGTGTTGGGAGAAGCGAGGGTGCCAGACCTCTGTGCAAGAGGTTGATCGTTTCGTAAATAGTGCTCAGCATCCTCAGTTTCCATTAATAACCATAGGAGCTGAGGGTACTCAGCAGGATTAGAAGTTTTAAGATCCTTGACCCAAATGTCTTATGTCATGATGAGGGTATTAGCCTCCAACTGTGGAGCGGTTCTAGTAGCGAATTGTCAGATTGCTCTTGGTTGGTCCTAGGTCAGTGTGTTTTGAGGATTGTGGAGTTATTCTCCTCCCACCAGAAACCTCTTTGCCTGAAATGTTTCTGGAAAGAGGAGATCTACTTTTCTTCAGGACTATCTTGCAGGTTTTGATATCCTGAAATATACAGAATATATGGTATATTGCTGCAGATGAATTCTGTACTTGGTGTTCGGAAAATGGAAAGGAAACAATTTTGCTTCATTTGGGATTTTGAGGGTAAACCCACACTTATCCTTCAGTGTGCCTGGGAAATAAGAGATCCGCAAGACGTAGAAGTAATGCAAGGCAGGTACGTATTTCTACTGGAATAAATAAGACCTGGAATCTGGAAAGATAGACCAGTGCCTTTGAATAAAAAATGGCAGATCAGTGTGATGAAAGGTGTGTGACGGATCGAGGTGGCTGAGAGACGAGTCGGTTCAAGCATGACCACAGTGAAGCGGGAGAGCGCAGGAAGGAGCAGGACCTGGGAAGCTGAGGAGCAGATGAATAGTGAGTGGTGACAGAGCAGGAAAAGTCATGTCTCCTAGGCTGCTAGTATTATTTTTCCCCCACTTGAATATGTATCTGTCTGGCTGTGTAAATCATTGTTGATATCTGATCTCTATTAGGTGATGGCTGTGCCTCCAATACATCTTCCCTAGCCTTTAATTGGGAGCCGACAGACAGTCACTTTCTGTCTATGTCTGCCCTCAAATGAGACATTTCTCCAGAGGTTTCTCTGGAAGAAGAAACAAGGATATTTAATTGAAAAATGCTGCAGCCCCTGCTTAGCAGTACCGTGGCTAAGGCTGTGTCAGCATCTCAATTTTAAATGCCATGTTTTGGGTGGATAATTCATCTATTTATATAGATTCATGCTCCTTCATTCCAGTTTGGCACACAGTACTGGACCGGAGCTTTCAAAGTAGCCATTTTGCTCTCCTGGTGCTAAAAAACCTGAAGAGGTAGCACGTATGTCTGTGGAGGGAGAGTATATTTGGAGGACTTGCATCAGAATGTGAAGCACTAATTCTTAGAGAGATGTCATTTTCCATCCTGGGATCCTTTCAGCAAATGCCGCTGGGATTTCTTACTAAATCAGAAAAAAGTATGGATCCCAGGGGAACTCAGATTTTCTCCATTAAAAAGTCTGTCAGTCTTACTCTTTGAGCAGGTCTCCAGAGCTGATAATCTAAAATTAGGGCAAGCTATTGCACAGCTGACAAATTTAAGTGCAACTGTATTATCTTCTGATATCTAGATACAATCTTTAAAATTATACCCATGGTAATTAGTATAATATTAAAAACATAAGTGCAAGTGCATAGTTCGTCTTCTGGAAGTAAAAGGAAGTCCTGTTTTGAAAAGATGTACAAACAGCTTTGATAAGGAAGTCAAGTGCTAAAGATGAAGTAAGGAGTAAGACCCTGCTTTCTTTGCCATCTCTACCATTTCCTCTCACCACTCTGTTTAATTAGACTGATTTTAAAATTAAGGCTCCATCTGAGGCACTTTAGTGATTTTTCACTTCTTAGCAGAATATTTCATTGATCAAGGGGAACTGCTTTGCACTGTGCAGAGTTGTTACTTATGCCTGATTCAAGAGGAGAAGAGGCCTGCTTCTTGCTTGAATCCTACCCAACTTTGATAGGATGTACAGCTTAAAAAAATTACTGCGATTGATGACTTAATTCTGTGTATATCTTAGTGGTACCCAATCAGTTCTCTCTTGATGAGGCCCTTGAATCCCATTAAACCGTGTTCTTCCCGGGCCCAGCAGCGGCTGGCTCGTCACAGCTACAGCTCAAGCACTGCCGGGTGTTCCTGCTGAAACGGCTGTGCTTCGGGTGGACTTCGTGTGGGAAGTAAAGGGAGGAAGGGGGTTGGTCAAACCAGGGGCTACATTTGCAAGGCGTTGGCATGTGGTCGTAGGGGAAGAGTAACAAAGCTCTCCCCAGCTTGGGAGGGGAGTAGGACAGGTGGATGTTGTGCTTGCTTAAGAAGCCTGTGCTGGTGGGAGCGTGTTGCTTGTGAGGCTTCATTATTTTTCTCTTTGAAGAGAAAAATCATGTGCCATTGAAAGCACCATGAGAGCTGAAGAATGATATTTCTTGCATCAGAATGTTTTTAATGATAATGCTAATACATTTGATTGCATATAAAACAGCTACAAACCAAAGATTAGGGCATGGAAAATATAAACCGCTGTGGTATGCTCAGATAAAAGGAATGGTTATTTGTGTACATGTATCCACGCGCAAAAGCATTCACATGTGCACCCTGTGTGTGTTTCTGAAGTGCTTTTGGACAAGTATTTTGTGTATGGCCTTTGGAGAGAGATTTTGGAGGAGTATTTTGGCAGATGTGTGTCGCCCAGTTCAGTATGTAGACTGTATTTCAGTGTTTGGTAGTTAAATACCCACACATACAAGTGTTTATATATTTGTGTGCCTGTGTGCAGTTGTGTGTAGTTTGCTTTCCAATGTGCTTCTGGCTATGTTAAAAAACCCTGCGATTTTTAGCCCAGCTTTACAAACTCAACTGGTTTAGGTAATTATAAATACTCTGATACATTTAAGGTAAGAGGAACTTGGAATGGGCCTACTTGAAACCGTGTCTTTCAGTACCACTGAGTAAATGCAAGGTTCGTGGGTCATGAACTTCAGAAGTCATTCCCTCCCTGCCCTCCAGATCTGAAGTGTCCTGCTTCGTTGTGTCTCTGCCAAATAAACAGAGCACTGTTTTCAGCTGTGCTGGCGCACGTGTCCGTGCTGCTCCGGTGTTCCCTTTCCTCCAAAACGTGTGCGGGGCACAGCCAATTGTCCTTTCTTCGGAAACAGTAAGAACCCGAAGCAACCCCACCGTAAACTGTGCTAGAAAACATAACACCAAGGTAAATAGCTGCTCTGCACAGGGCTGCCTTCTGTATGTTCTGTTGCTGGAAGTAAAAGCTCGATCATAAATGGATTAAATGGTGATGAAATTGCTTTGTGCCATCTTGTATATTACAGACCACTGCGTTTATAGGCGGGTGCAGTTCACTCTCATGTGGGCAGTTGCATCACTTTGGGATTTCTTAGCAGGATGCTTGGAAACAAAACTGGGGGCGGGGGGTGTGTGTGTGGTATTTTTTTCCCCTCCCTCCTGGGGAAGGAGGAGTTTGGGTAGCACTCGAAAGAGAGGTGTCCACCTGGATGGTGCCAGAGCCGTAGCAGACAGATAGCTGGGAGCCATCTAAAAGTGTATATCGCTGCCACAGTCATAATAGCTGTATTCTTCTAACTGTCTGTAAACTCAGCCAGGGTTTCAGTCTGGTGTCTGTGCACTGCTGGAGTATAAATAACAAATTATAATTTTCCTGATCTGGAAAATTCTGGTCATCGAGGGAACTCTCAGCATTTATTGAGCTATTGAAAGAAGGGCATACCATCAGAGTTGATTTTCTCTTCCTGCTCTCTACGCTCTTCAACTTGAGGTGCAGGTATATGAAGACTGGGGTGGATTCTAGAGGAAAACCTCAAAATATAAAGTGTGTCGTCTCCAGTGTAGTAAGAAAGCTGGAGAAATAAGTGTGTAGCCTCAGGTTGTACGAGATGTTCCTTGGGACTCCTAGCCAGGGAGTAGAAGTGGTATAGCTAGAGGAAGCCACTAGAAAGGGAGCTCTGGTGGGGTTGCAAGGTCCTGAGGTCCAGGAAGAGGGATTGACTGCAATACGGAGGTGGACTTCTATGTGGGAGCGCCGGGAGAGGGTCGTGGTGGGAGCCTTCTCTCCCCAGACTGGACCTCCCTGGGCTAGGGAGGTTTTGCATGGAAGGTTATGGCTGGTAGAAAAATGCTGAGTAGTCGTCAGGCCCATTCAACCCTCTCCTGAAAGGGCAAAAGGATTATTTGCAATAATACGACGGAGCTGAATTCTTGAAAAAACTCCTTGGATGGTGGGTACCAGCGTGTTTAGCAAACAAGGCTCCATGGGGAAACAGTGGCTGAGAACCCAATTTTAAGCAATTACTTCAGGTCATGGGATACTGGTATCTTACTGTTTGCCATGTATTTATTTTGGCTAAGGATAGGATTAGAGAAATAGTTTCTCAGTATTATTCTTAAAACTGTTTCTGCAAAGCCAGGATGTTTCCCATCAGTGCGACTTATACTGCGTATTTGTACAGGTGTTGTCTTTTTAACTCTGGAAAACGCAGCACCTTAAACTTGCCCCAAGGGTGGCAGATCACCCAGACTTTATATGCTAGCAACGCTCAGGCAATCATGAAGTATTTCTTACTGTTTAAGGCCCATTAGGAGAAAAGATAAGGATCCTTTTTATACATTTGATGTGCCACATAGAGGGTCCCTACAGCTAGAGTGGTAATAAAATCGGAGCCAAGCATGTTTGTTGTAAAAGATTATGCATTTGCCACTAAGGGGAGCGAACATGTTGTTTACAGGCGTGGGTACGTGCTCTCCGGGCTGGCTGTGCCACAGCGCTTTCAGCCCATGGTTTGTCCTGTCCTTTATCACCTTTGTCACTCGGCAGCATGTTGTCATAGGTAACGTATCACTCCTCGCTCCCCCTACCCTCTCCCCCTTCCCCCGCCCGGCTCCCCTTTCCTTTTTTTTGTACCCATTTCGTGTAGAAAATTTGTATTTACTTTGGGAGTGTAATTTGTTCCTCATGGATAATGTGACCCTTAGCGGAGCTGGATCATGGGTTAGTTGAAGTGATATTTTCCGCTAATGGTAGTCGTACATCATTGCTGTCAGCTCGGGTTAGGAGGCAAGCACATTACAGCTCCATTTTACCTCTGCAGGCATCTGGGATTATTTGCCATAACTGAGTATGACATGACCGCACTACAGAGTGCATTAAAATTTTACTAGCTTCTCAGGCAAGTTCCTTGGCTCCAGCCTGCCTTCAGGCAGGTGTAATGATGGATACCTCTAAGGTCCTGACTTCCTGCACCAAGGATACTCAATGTCAATGGCCCAAACAGGTTTTGCTCTCCCCGGGGCTTTAGACCATCTTCTGGCAGCCGAGTAAACAATCAAGAATGGAAGCGCAGGGAGGCTGGCGTGGATGCCCCCGAACGCTCCTCCTAGGGTATGTGGTGCTTTGAAAGTTCGGGCGCTGTCACATCGGTATCTTAAAATACTGCTCAACCATCGGGTTTTAAAAAATATCATTTGCAAGCTGTCTTATGTGGATAAAAATAAAATCATTGTATGAAAATCAGAATTAATAGCAAAAACATCCAGGAACGTGGAGTATTAAATTATATGTGAGTTTTAAATGTAGGTGTGTAACAGGCATGTCCCATGGTAATATGCAAATACACCGAATGTTGATGTTGTATTTGTACGTTCACGTTGCATTCTCTTTTATGCTTTATGCATATATAGAATCATAGAATCATAGAATCATAGAATCGTTTAGGTTGGAAAAGACCTTTACGATCATAGAGTCCAACCGTTAACCCAGCACTGCCAAGTCCACCCCTAAACCATGTCCCTAAGCACCACATGCGGGGTGCAGATTCATGTAGACAACTCTAGCAGTACATACCTGTATTTGTTATTTTAAATTTTTATTATTTTTGTGTCAGCAATTACTGTTCTCGTATAGGATCTTAGAATATCAGCTGTGGCATATATAGATGTATATTATTTTGCAGCATGTGTTTTTATGTATACACGTGCATACTATGAAAATAATATACATTATTTTCATTGAACATATCTGTTTATATAGATGTACATTATTTGCAACATGTCTGTTTATGTATATTGACATTCAAAATTAGAGGTATAGCTATACAGAGAAATGTGTATTAAGGAAACTTAGGGGAGAGATTAAATTGAATATGGTAGTGGTTTTAAATGCTTCCTGAAAAAGCGTAATATATACCCCGAGATAATTTTATTGCAGCCTCCTAGTGGTTTTATAAATATCTACAATACACGTATGCGCTGCCCACAAGCTCTCCTCCCCGCAGCAGCGCTAATATCTATAATACTTTCAGGCAAAAAGGTGCATAATTATATAGAGTATTTCTGTAAGGTAGGTAGGTGTTGTGTGTGTTTGAAATCCTAGAAGTTGTTCTCTTCTGTCCTCATTTTGTGTGAATTAGCAGATGGAGGAAGAATGAAAAAAACCTTGGTTTTGTTTGTTTAGCTTTTTTGTTTTGTCTTTTGAAGTGTTTAATTGCATTTATATTTACAGTGAGGTGAGATAAAGTGATAGGGTTTATCAACTCATACGGTTCTCAGTAGAAGATTGTCTGGGTTCAAAGTATCCCTGCCTGCCCATCTTTCCGTGTGAAATCATGCCGGCCGAGGTGCACTCTGCTTTTTCTGTTGTTTCATCTAGGGCAGAGTTTTGGGACATGATACTGGTTTAGACAACTGGATTTTTTATTTTTTTTTTTGGTATAATGCATTCCTGGCGATAAATCTCCCTATCTTTATTGCAAAACTTAGTGCCAAACTTTACTGGGCCCAAGACTTTTATCTGTGTATAGATTGTAGGATTTGATTCTCTGTAGGGGAGGAGAGAGGAAGAAGAGATTAAAGATTAAAGCTGCTGATGTGCTTAGTGCTATACAAGAAACAGAAGAGACAGTTTCAGACATCTCTAAGGATAACATGCAAATTCCTAAAGCCTTCCCAGAAGCTTAGATCACAATAAGACAGACATTCCAAGTGAGAGAGAGTTTTGCTAGTTCACATTTTAGTGTCACATCTTTTTTTTGTATGTAGCAAAACTTTTATCAGAGTAGTTCCGTGAAGGTTGTTAGAGTACGTGGGAACGCCAGGCAACGTTTCATTTTCAGGGTGCCACCGATGCGGAAGGAAAATCACAGTATAGTTTTCTGATCTCGCATGTAACTAGAGTTGTAATTTCAAGTCGGTGAAGAAATAGGTGTGTGTCTGCGTGCGCACACATCGTGTGTGCGCACACGCTCTCTGTCTCTGAAGTCCAGCCTTTGGAAAAAAGTTATCCTGGGTCACGTGGGTTTTAAATTTAATTTAGAGTGTTTCAACTGAGATGCTTTCTTAAGAAATCTACAGGGTATGCCCTATTTTGCACAAGGTGTCTGTAAACCTTCCACACAAAAATAAGATTAGATATCCTGAAAGGAAATCTATGTACTGAAGCATGCTGGCACGTTTCTCGTGATCAATATACCCATATATATAAATATTTGTTGATTAGATATATGCTTTATACCTGTATTTGGGAGTAGGTATTAATCAGCGTGCACGTACGGTATGTGCGCATGGAGACAGACAGAAATTCAATCTGTGGATCTTGGAGTTTGGCCATGTCCAAACATACCTAGATTATAAAAAGTGTTTCTTTAAGGACTATATGTTACTATATGTTAGTCAAGTATAATATTCATATACACTTTATACTATTGAATAACATCTGTTTTTCATAACAAATCAGGTTTTATAATCATGTATGAGGCATGCTCCCCATTCCTGAATGTCTGTTCTCACATTTCCTTGAACAGAAAAAAAGTCTTAGGCTTGAGAACTGAGAAGGTGAGACATTTCTTTGGAGGTTTCTTTAGAAAGAGAAGAAAAAAAATTATATATCGAAGTTATGGTAATTATTTAATGTTTTTAAGAGTCCTGGAGGCCACAACACATGTAACCGTCTCAGGTTTCTCACAAACATATCCAAGGACAGGCTGAAAACAAGGAGACAGGAAATTAAATGCATGCACCAATGAATTGAGAAGGATTCCAGCAAGTACCGCTTTGGTTTTCTGCATATTTCTCTCCATCTGGCTCAGCACTAATAAGGGTATTGTGGACTTGGAAGTGGTAGAATACAGCTACTGTGTATCTTGGATTCCGGAAATTCCCCAAACAGGGTGGAAGTGAAGAGAATAACACGTGGTTTGAATTAGGGCTGGGCCTACAGGTACTGGCAGAGTAGGGATCTTTCTGGACCTTCATCTTTCTGTTAATCCAGTGCAGGTTTTGCATAACCTCTTCCTCCCTCTTCCCTCACAGTACCCACAGACAAGATAATGCCTTCCCTGGAAGTCTGGTTGCCTGCACCTTGCTATGTCACCCGCAAATGAACCCCTGGTTTCTTTGTTAGAAGGATAAGCCACCAGTGCAAGACCTCGGGTTATCTGCTTCGCATAGAGATGTTCTGAGAGTCAAGGAGATGTAGTTTTAAGAAAAGCGGATGAGCAAACACTGAGCGTGTTATAAATGCGTGACAGGAATGGAGTGCCGTACTTAGCTGGTGTATTGGTAGGTAGCTCCACATAGGTGGTGTGAGCGCCTCTGAAGGACGCCGCACCTGCAAAGAGGAAAAGGTCAAAACCATATTTAAGTTCTGACTGGCCGGGTTCTCTCAGGTTCTCAAATGACGCCCAGCATGAGCTGGCTGCTGGCCTCCGCACTGAGAGCTGCTGGTGGGAGGTGAGAAATGTGGAAGAAATAGCTTAAGGTGAACCTGACATGCTCTGCTTTGAAAATGAGAGGCAAATTGTGTGCGTTAACCCTTGAAAGCCTTTCTCTGAACTCTGTTGAAAGTCTGGATTCGCTTCCAGGCATTACAGAGATGCCCGCTTTGTAATTTCCATCTAGTAGGAAGCACCAGGATGACCTCTGTGTCTTTAAAAATTGCCTGGACTTTCTAATTCATGCCAATATCTCCTCTTAAAATGCAGCACTGAATTTCTGGGCTTCGCAGGCCGTCTCAGCATCGCATTTAAGCTGACTCTGGACAGTCAGACAATATTAAACAAGGTTGTTCATTCATAACAAAAGCATCCTAATTGAGTTACATTATTACATTAACTGTAGCAATCAGATTGAACCAAATCACTGAACGATAATGTCATTTTCCAGAGTATCATTTGTAGAAACCAGTTGTGCTGTAAGATGCAATAACTTACTTAATCCTGTAGAGTTTATGGTGACTTATGTGTCATATCCAATTCCTTACTTTCAAAGAAAACCGAGCAGTTAATGCATGGCTGTGGATGGCCACCGATTGATGAATTTATAGAGGAACATTTAGCAGATCCTAGACAAACTGAAGAATGAGTGATAGTCTATAATAATCTCGGATAAAGGGGCTGTTCTAGGAACAGGTAAGACATGCAAGTTTTTCAAATTGTTAACTTCTGGCAACACGTTGGTGGTACTGTTCGTTTAGGGGGTTGATAGATGGCTGCTTTATTGGCTCTGAGTTGCCCATTCAGTACAAATTCTCAGCCAGAGACTGGGAAAGAGGATAGAGAATTTTGGACTGTACGTGCCAAATGTTTACAAGTAACCTCATTTGAAAAACTTAGTTTCTGTCGGCGTTTTTATGTGCCACCAGGATTTTGGGGGGGAATTCTTGTTGCTAATGCATTTACAGTTTTTTGTCTTGTTTTGTTTTGCGAAATCTTGACGGCTGCAGGGAGGAGAGGCGGGGTGTCTGCTAGTTTAGAGGACAGGACAGGGTCAGCCCCAGGCGGCTATAACTGGGGAGGCACGCATCCCTTCGGTGAGTGCCGTGGGGAGGGGAGCGCTGAAGACGATTCAGCCTCCCCAGTTAATGCATTTCTGTCTTCCGTCCCCTGGCCTGCTTTCTTGCTGGCATGCACAAATCATTTAAACTCTCAATAACTCAGTTTCTCTCTCTTAGACATTTATATGACCTCAGTACAGCATGTGAGCGTGTGGCCCTCACCTCTGTAATGATCTCTGGTGTATAATACCTTGCGGCTGCAGCCACCGAGGACGTCCGTCACAGCGCGAGGGGTGTTCTGTCGTCTCAGATGTGTGCCCTGTCGAGGCCATCCTGCTTTTGAGTTTACCTATTCACAGGAACTAAGAGGCTTGGCTAATTTTCTGTAAAACACTTAGAGTTCCTCCACTTGAAGGAGCTGAAGAGGTAGGAAGTATTACCATCGCTGCCTGAATGGAGCCACTTCTCTTTGTTATGTTGCCAGGGTCGCTTTGATTGATGGTGTCAGCGCACCGTGATAAAGCAGACGGGCTGCAGGCTGAATAAGATCAGTTTTAGAGGGCATTGCAAGGGTGTTAAGTCAAGGCTGCTGTTTTTAATATGGTAGAAATCCATCGTATCTTTTACTCCCAGGAAAATACAAACATGCTGAAGATGGATGTTTGTACTTGTCATATGTCATCAAAAATGCAATGCAAGAGAGGCTCCATCACGACTTCTGTACAATCGCTACGGCGCTTTTGTTTCTCTTTCCTGGTCCAAGAATAACAGCAGCTCTGAACTTACTCGTTACATGGGCTTTGTTTGGGGTTCCGTTTCAGTATAAACATCAGGTTCAAGAGGGAAGGCTTTCTGCAACTGAAGCCTGAAATCCAAATGATGTTTTATTATTTTTGTATTGTTGTTTCTGTACAGCAGCTCTCAGAAAACCCTTCCACGTTGGATTCTTATTGACCTGTGCACGGTACAGACAGAGAGAGAGAAACCATCCTTGTCTCCCAAATCTTTTGATATAAACAAAAGAGATTGGGTGAATTGGAGGGGAAATTAAATACAACAAAATGAAATCATTCATGTCAGTAGCAGATCTAGGAAACACAGATCTCCCAGATCCCATGACTCCCATTCGAAATTTTGTTTCATTTTGTTTTTTCTTAGTTTAGTGACTCCTAATGGTGATTTGTGCATTGCTTATGAACCAGGGGACCTTGGAGCAGCCTGCGGATGGTTTGTGGAGCATCGCTGCCCTTGAGTGCCAATGGGACAGGTTGTGTAAGGGGCTTGGTGTTCCCCAGGCTATTTTGAAGGTCGGTAGTGGCCCATTGTTCCAGAGATCTTTAGGATCCTCTGACGCCACTTGCTGTCGTCCCCAACAAGTATTTTCTGAAGTTGAAATTGAGGAATGCACTGTGGGAACTGTCAGGTTTGCTGCTTAAAGCATCTCTCAGGCCTGCTCAGACGGCAGTACAGTGTTCCTTGTCCTGCACGTGAACCTGCCAGAGCTCAGTAAGATGAGTGCCATTTAGGATTTACTCTACTAAATGCTGCTCTGTCTGTAGCATTGTTTCACATTTCATTTGGTGTGAGGGATGCCTGAATCTGCGATTCTTGGTCGCGTCCTGGCCCAGTATGTGATTTCTGGGGGCCTTGTGGTGTGAAAATGAGAGGTGACCACTTTTGCACTGTGCATCTCTGGGTTTTTAGGTGGCGTGACAACTGTGACGCTTTCTGAGTTTCTCTGCGCATGATTTATATGCACGGTAACAAAATACTTATTTAAATTAATGATTGTCTTGAAGTAATTTAATGCTTGTTTTTGTTAATGGGAAACCTGACTAAAGAGCTTTCAGTTAGCTGCTTTAGCAAACCATTACAAACTCCCTGCTACTTCCTGTGATAACATTCATAACAGAATGAACTCACTGGCTACTAACGCAGATGCTGTATGTAATTCAGTATAAATTTTATTCTAGTTTACCATTAGTTAGTGTCCGCTTATTCTAAGGTGGTAAATGACACCAAGCACCCTGATTTCAAAAATCAATTGGAAATAGGAGTGACTCTGTCCACAGATGCTAGGAAAAATGTTTAGAGCTAGTAAAAAAAGCTTGAATATCTCTCAGAGATGGCAACCAAAGCTTAGGAAAAGAACTGGACAAGAAGAACCACTCAGCTGTTTAAAGGTCTGGGAGCTCCATCCGTTTCAAGAGGGAGTTGCGCTTCACGGTAGCTCAGAATGGACCGCAGCGCTATAGGGGACACATTTACAGCAGTGTTTCTTTATGTATTTCTTTACAGACAGACATTACACGTGCTGTTTTCCTTTCTAGATTTAGGGGTGATGATTTTGCGTTGTTTGGGCTGTGCTGTGGAGTGGATTGCACTGTTGTAGAAAAGCAGAAAAGCTGATGCTTTGGGCTTCTAGGACAGGTAGAAAGAGCAGCGTGAGTTCCTTGACTCCATGAAAAGCAGACTGAGGAGGCTTAACTGAGCAGTTTTTATGGGTTTTTTCCAATAGAAAAGAATGTCTGAAGTTGAAAATGCTTTTACCCTGCTCTTTTTCATGTGGAAATGGCACATTTTTCTGCAAGTTCATTCTTATTCATAAGAATATTTTCTGTATATAAATTCACTAAGGTTTAGTCAAAACTTCCCATAACCATATTGCTCAATACATAATCTGTTTACTACAGTATTTGCCATACCAGGTAAATACATTAAATAAAAATACATAGAGTACATAGAAACATACATAGAAAATACATAGAAAATTCAACAGATGAGCAAGAGCCGAGTCATGCTTTAGTAATGTGTTAAGGCTGCTTTTTGAGTAAACACCGAATCCTAGAACCAAAGCACCCCCTATACAAAATCTGTTCTAAAATGAAGCTTTTCTGTTAAAAACACGAAGGTATGGGAAGCAGAGAGAATAACAAGCTAGAGCTGGAAGTGGACAAGAGTAAACGCTTCGATTCACATTGAAATGATTTCTCCTGCCCAGTATAATTTAACCTGCCCACACTGCTAAACTTCTATTTTACACATTTCTGTCAGAATGTCAGGAGAAATGATAAGCTTTCTTGAAGCTGCAACCTCGATTACATACGGAGAGCATTCCAGCCAGGGTTTTCTTGTACATTTTTAAGACTTTCAGCTTGGTCTCTCAAGTATAAAGAATACCCTACTTCATGACCCCAGCCTCTTGTTAGTTGATAGATGAAATCTTTTCTTAAGCTGAGTCCCTATTATGTTTTCAGAATTCGAGGTTTCTCTTTAAGCTTCCTGGCTTACTGCCAGAAGTGCATGGCTTTGTTACCCAAAGAAATTGCCTTTTTATTAACAGGAAGTGGATCTCTGAAATGGCATAGGTGCGGATCTGCTTCCAGGGGAGGAAGAACAATTTTATAGGTGTGATCTCATTCCCTTGCCATGGCCAATAACTGCAAAAAGAAGAGCAAAAACCGTTGTCGTTGTTGGGGCTTTTTGTTTGTCTTTTTTATTTTGGAAAGCTGGGATAGAGTGTAAAAGCAGAATACAAGCTGTAGTAATTCCCATGTTTTAAATGTTCTTTTAATCTCAAATGTCTATTATTACCTATAAACTGTAGGCTACATACCGAGGAAAAATGCACGTCAAAGTGAGTGAGGGTTTTGCTTCAATGTCATCTGAAGAATTTGAGCGTAATGTAAAACAAAGAAAGATGCCTTGTTTCACAAGTACATCTCTGTTAAATCATGTTCAGGAATACGTAAGCAGAGTTCGTTGTGTCAAATGGATACTGCAGAAAGAATGTTGTCTGTAGCGTCCAGGTTGGAATCTGGCCATTGCAATAGCTTAAGTGGTCAGGTAAGTTGAGGATCATCACTAATTTGTGTGTGTCACACCAGATAGTTTTACCTCTGCCATCTAAGTGAAGTAAATCAACGAAACGAGGCTTCCTGGAGATTCTCGTTTAGATTCAGTGCTTTTTCATGTGACTGCTTACTCAGGACTTACCAGCAGAAACAGATTCCAAGCCACAGCTAATCAGACAAGTGATTTCATTTAACTGAAATATCAAGAAGTAGTTAGGAATAGATTCGTTAGTAGGAGGCATTCATGCTTATCTGTAGAGACTGTTAAAGCCATTTTTCTCTTTTAGATAATGACCAACTACTGCAGTTTTCTAGATTTTGGTAAATGTGGTGAATAATTGGGGGGGCAGGGGGGGAGAATAATTAAATTGGGTACTGATTGAGAACCAGTTGTAGTGACAGATACTTTATTTCACCGTCATGCAGAAATGTCTATGTAATAAAACTACTAAGTACATTTTCACAAGTACAGAAATACTAGTTCACATTTGTAAGAGATCTGAAGGAAAAAGGGCCCTAGTAATATGCAGAGCAATAAACCATTGTAAGTTTATTTAACTGATTGCTGCCTTGTATAAATTTCTAAGGACATGAAGAACAATGAAACAGTAAAGCAGGAAAAACAGAATTCAAGAGAAAGCACATTTTGAAGAACTCTTTAATTAGTTGCAAAGATTCATATTGTAGTGTGTGTGATTTCCCCCTGCCCCTGCCTTTGACCAACAGGAATAGTCACAAAAGCCTTACGAAAGATTCCCATGTAGGATATTCCTTCCCCCACTGTGAAGTGCCTTTACTTATAAAATCCACAGTGAGTACCATCACATTCCCTCCTTTCTTTTGCTAATATTGACCTTGTAAGGGGCTAGATTTTCAGTTGTTATAAATCAGTCTACCGCTGATTACTACTGAGCTTTCTTGATTTGCATCAGCTCAGGCTCTAGCCTTAGTGCTATGCTCTGAGCATGAAATGAAGACAGAAGCTAGTACTAAATGAAGCTGACCCTTTCCTTTAATTTTCAGTCGGCGGAGGAGGTCCTGAAACATGAAGTGCCAGGGCCGTACCATTTGTGTCCCTCAGACAATCATAGTTCAGGTCATACTGCCAGACTTTGTGGCTAAAACCCAATTGAAAACCTGGGCATGTTCTCACCCCATTTTTATATCTGGGATAAAAAAGTGCCCTTGCTCAGGTGTCATGACAGTTAACAGGGAAGAGTCTGCGATGGGCCGGAGAAGGAAAAACCTGCAATCCATCTCATGAATTGCCCTTCTCCCTAGTAGACTGAGTCTCTCCTGATCTTGCTCCTAACAAATCCAAGTATCTTGCCGCGTCTTGCCAATTTTAATGTGAAGCATCTGTAGTCTAAAAGTCAACGGAAGGAGAGTGATGGGAGTGTGACCACTGTGGTCTGTCATAGGAAGGATTATGCAACGACGAATTCATGTGCAGGCGTTTTTGTGTGTATCTTTTAATAGTCAGTAGCTAGCCAAATCTTGTCTGATGTCCTCTAAGAAACGTGGGGATCCTTTGTTGGTTTGTTACTTTAGGTTAAGCATTTCTTGGGAGTGCTGCAGTGCTTAATGCTGAGATATCTTTGTGGCTTTTCAGATCAGTGCTCTGATTGTGAAGACACGAAGGGAAAAATGATTGGGAGGATTTGTCACCTGCTTTCATTTGAACAATTGCTTTTCCCCCTTGGTCAGATACAGGAATCACCTAAATATAGACAGATTGCAGTAACACACATGACAGTTCTTTATTGGTTTCCATTACCTGTGCTCCTCATTTCCCGAGAGGAAAGGGCAGCTAATACTGTATATTTTTTAACATAAACCAAAGGGAAGGATAAGCCAGTGCATATGAAACGGTGTCTCTTTATTCTCCATATGCACTGAATTGAATTGCAATTTCCTCCTTTCATTTTCTCTCGGTTCTTTCCATGTCAGAGACAGCCAGGTACGTTTGTAGTCCTCCACCGGCGTATGATCACTGGAAGCCTACAGTGGACACACGTTGTGCAGTGACAGGGTTCTCAGGCACAGCTCCGCTAATGAATTGGCGGTGCTACATAAAGGCTTGGGGCAGCCAGCCCTCCTCTGGGGAGGGGAACCTTTGCACGCTCCCATCTTAGCTTATTGCAAAACCTTTCTGTCTCTGTTTTAAGTATTTCACGCCTTTATTTAGATGTTTCGTTAGCTCTGGTGATTGTGTTCATGTATATATTCTACATCTGCATCGCTGAGCAGCTCGCAGTCATTACTGGGGGTGTTCCCCTGCAGCGCATGGCATTGCGCTTTCCCTGTGCGGAGACCGAATACAGTCTTCTCCCTTCTGCAGTCGTGCACATCGTTGTCAGGTGGGGATAACGGAGCATTTGGGAATGGTTTTCAAATGTGCGAGAAAGTAGACAAGGTCCCAGTGAACAAGTAGGCCAGCTGTCTTCTGACGTCTGGGAAAAGTATTTCTCTCTCCCCTTTTCTCTCTCTTCTTTTCTCCCTCTCTCCCCCCTCCCCCCAGTGGATTTTCTAGCTGTTTCTTTGAATAAAAAATTAATAATGGGAAAAGCTTGTTGCTGGTCCCTGGGGTAGAATAGTGGCTAAGGATGAAAAAGAATGATTTGAACAAACAGTCTCAGGAGGATAAATGAAGTGCTATAAGTATGACTTCCCTAAGTAAAGGAAAAATATATATAACTGAAAATATTTGCCTAGTTAAGCAACTTCTATAATAAAACTTAAGCCACAGTGTTAGCAGCTTGGAATAGATTTTCAAACCCAGACAGACAATCTAGGAGACAATATTTAATTTTCTAAATAGGCATAGGATGTGTAGATGTCCAAATCACATGAATTCTGAAGGACAAGATCTGTAGATGGCATTTGGATGCCTGGCGATGTAAATAGGCTTCTTATGGGATTTCCAGAAGGATATAAACTAATCAGGCAGCCAACTTGTTTTGATTTTAATAGGAGTTGCATACCTAACTTGCTTTTTATGCCTCCTCCCTTCTGCAGGGATTTGCCTTCTGTAGCGCAAGACAGAAAATGATACTTGGAAACATAAGTCACTTTGCTTATAGAAAATGTACCCCTGAGTTCCTAATAGCCATACTGACAAAATGTAAACTGGAAAGGATGCTTTCATTTCTCTGATACGGGTCATGTGTAGCTGCTTGAAATACTGGCCAAGCGCTAGCCCTTTCTGCCAGCCCTTTCTGCCAGCCTGCCGTTCCCTGTTCCAGGCCCTGAAAAGCAATCCATAAAGCTCAACCAGTGAAGGCCGGGCTGGCTTGCATTTAACAAGCATTAAATAAGGAACTACTTTGATTTTCCTAGGCTAACACATGCTCCTATTCATAGTGCATTGCTATAGAAAACTTCCAATTTAAATACAAAAAATGAGAACGGGAGATATTTTTGTGGCTCTTGCTGCTGTACTGTACACTGCGTTGTTATGCACTCTGGATGGATCCTGCCCACTCTTTATTCGAGTGACCTTGCTGTCATGTTCTGGGGACCTTATCAAAGACCTTTGCCAAACTGCAATAAACCAGAACCGCTCTCCAAACCCTGATGACGGATAATCTTGGAAGTGGCAGTTAATTGGTGAGAACAGCCCTCCGCAAGCCCGGAGGCAGGAGCGGGGCTCCTTCCCCAGCCCTCCTCTGCAGCACCTTGCCAGCAAACCCTGGGTGCACGGGGAGTGAGCTCCCCTCCTCTTCGCTGCCCCCACCCTCTGCTTTCTTTTGTTCCTCTGTTTGTTAAGTAATTAATCTCATTCTGCTGAGATGAAATTTTTCTATTAAAAGAAAAAAAAAAAAACCTTGAGTCAAAACAACATTTGGGGGAGAGGAGGAGGGAGGGGGAGAGGAGGCCTCCTTACAGTTTGTTAATTGGTTCTTTCACCTGACAGTAGTTTGTGTCAATTAACTTGATACTTGGTGAAAGTGAAATTAATCCACCTGGGTCAAAAGCAGCTATTAATTTTTAATCAAAACAAAATGCTCACTCGACAGATTTGTAGCTCCACTTAGAATAAACAAGATACGCATGAGGTGGAATGTGCCACCAGGCTTCGCTCCATGGAGATGCTCCTGGGGATAATTTTGTTCTCTCCTGCAAAGGGCAGAGGTGAGGCAAGTCAGCTGCTAATGACGTTCTGCTTCCAAAGCGGCTGTTTCCCCAGTGTGTGCATAGCCTTTCCCCAGTGTCGGTCACCCCTGGAAATCTAAACCTTTCCCACAGCAGATTTGGGTGCCCTCTGTGCGGCAGGGCTGTCACAGCAACACTTGTGGAGGGGCTCAAGTCCAATAGCTGCCCTGCGGCTGTACTCTGCGACACAGCCGGACACGCTCCCATAGTGCCTCCCCCGAGAGCCTCTGCTCTGCGGCCTCTGATTGACATCGAGAAGATGCCTCTTTCATTAATAGATGATTAGCCCTCTTGCTGCTTCTTCCATGAACGGGGACAGGGAGCAGAAAGCTGTCCCAGGATTTCTTCTATCCTGTGCACTAAAACAGTGAGGGCAAAAATCTCATAGAAATTCTTTATTTTTCAAAAACCCGTGATGCTCCAGGTGGCTGGCTAGCCATCATATTCAGTTAGATTAATCTAAAAAATAGCCAGATGCAAAAAGTTTGGATTTAAGCTTGCTTTTGTGTATGAGGTGCATTGGGATTAGGTGCTATTAATAATGAACTGTGTCAGACCTAGCGCTTACGAGTTCTCCTTTTATGCCAATGAGCTGAAGGAAGTCTGGGTGAAATAAGCTTGAGGTATGTACAGAAAAACCTGCTTCAGAATCACTGAAGGTGGTTTAAAATTTCTTTTTCTCTCCTCCTTTCTGTCTCTCTCTTTCAGTCTCTCCCTCCTGAAAGGTTCTTTCTCTCTTAGACTCTAAGGGAATAAAGTAAGAAAAGCCCTGCTTTGCTACATACTGAGCGTGTAACAGCAGCTCTTGGACTGTGGCCCCAGGAGCTCTCGTAGTGCTCTGAAGAACAGATTTGAGTCACGCAAAAGGCAAGGTAGTAAGTCCAGCCTGGGGGGCGGAGGCCCAAGGAGAGCTATGGAGTGAAATAGCTGGTGTCCTACCGACACCCATGTTTCTGTGTGTCACGGGTGCCAGCAGAGAGGAAGCAGTCTCTTTTATACCCGAAGTGCTAAGATAAAAGGTTTTTAAAAAAAAAAATCTCTTTGACATCTGATTTTGTAGAAGGAATGCTCTATTATGAGCCCTGTTGGGCCTAACTTTTAAGAGTGCTAGAGATGTCCACATCCACCAAATCATCCCACAGGTGCAAGTTGCCAGGTGAATTAAAATGGGACACAGTGGGACAGCTAAGTCACTTGCCACTTGCGTTTGGAGAAGCTGATTATTGTTCTCTAGCCAGCACAGCACACCCCATCTCTTCTGGATGGAAGATTAATAATAAACTGGGAATAAACTATTCCTCAGAGGGTCCAGGAGAAAATTTCCATAAGAACTCTGCAGCTGGTCCACCGTGGTAGGAGTTGTGTGTGATTTTTCTCTCCTCTGAAGCACTGGATTTCGGCGCTGTGGTGCGTGCTGTGCAGTGTAACCAGCTCACCGTGTGACTTGACCTTGTCCAGCGGAGGAGCGGGCCGTGGTTGGCACCTGTGTGCCGCCGTTGCAACCAGCAAGCGCTGGGAGATCTTAAATGAGGAGACAGAAGTCGTACTGCGCTCTGCGATGTCTTACTGCCGTTGTAAAGCGGCTCACTGAGACACCCGCTCTCACAGCTCTTCTCTCTTCCTCATTACTTTGTAGACAATAAAAGCAAAATATTACCTGTTGGTTGTCAAGGTATCAAGCCTTAGAGGGGACTTTTTCCCCTTTCTTTTTTTCCCCCAAGTAGTATCACGTCTTGGGATTTTTAGACACTAATTGGATTTTTTTTTTTTTTTACTATTGTGAATGTTATTTTATGAGGTGAATACTTCTGCATTCCTGAGTGCTGTGGGAAATTTATACCTGCGCAACTTATTACCTGCTCTTGCACTGATTTGGCCAAATGGATCAGAACAGTACATCTATCTGAAGCAGTGTATTAATCGATAGTATATAGCACTCCTTGGCGCAGTGGTAGCATGATCTAATATGTGACACTGCACTTTCATGTGTTTCTCTTTCCAATATTGTAATTAAAGTAAATCACAACCTATGTGCTGGAGTTAATAGGTATTTTTATTACACATGCTCAAAGACGTAAAATGGTTGCTAGTTCTTCCTTCTCTTCCAGCTATGTCTGGTCCGCTTAGCTGCCAGGATTGGCTCGAGAATGTATAACCTGGATTATTGTTAGGATTTTAACAGGAAAGAATATATTCTTCAGTGACAGGGAAAGGCAAGTGAGTGAAAAAGGAGTGACAGACTCCTCCAGCAGGCAATGTCTCATATGCAGAGGATATTAATAGGCAACAGCGAGACAAGGATATAGTTTGGAGCATGGAGGGGCTGTGTCTGTTATACAGTAGAAGCAATAGTAGTAGAACTAATATTAATGACGACTTTATACAGGCAGACCGATCAGCTGGAACTTGGCACTACCCTTGATGTTCTTGTGGAAGGTGCCGCAAAACCTATAGTGAGCGTAAACTGCCTGGCCCTAATTAACTCCTAATTCAGTAGAGGAGATTTTCAGCAGCAAAGGAACCATAAGGCTCAAGCTGGGATGTCCCATGTGTGCTTCATCCAGAGGGAAGCTGCCCCGTGGTGGGTTATGGCACCACTTCACGGAGCATCCCTGGAGCTGCTGCTATTTCAGGGCTGCCCAGGCTGATTCTACCTCACCAGCACTGCGAGAGAACGGTCTCAGCTGGTATGTTTGTGGGGCACATGTGGTAACAAACCTCAGAGTGTGATGCACCTTTCTCTGTGTTACTGTAGTTCAGCCATTCCTTGTTCTCATCTTTTTTGTCTTTTTTTTTTTTTTTTTTTTCCTTTTTAATAATTTCTGGAGCAAAGTGTGACATTCGTCAACAGTGTGATACTCTGACAAGTGGAAGCTTATATTTCTGATGATTTATTTGCAGATCTTGCAAATAGGTAATCTTTTTTTCCCTTTTCAAGGTGGCGTGATTTAGTTGCAGAGAGATTAGGGAGCTTATCTGAACTCATAGAGGAAGTTTCGTGTTCTGAGGCTTAAACCTCCATAATCAGAAATGTTACTTCCTCCTGTGTCTCCCTCAGCTTCTAAGCAATAGCAAAGCCTTGCAACAAAAACATCAAGCACTCAAACCAATAATATGTATCCACACAAGAAGTCTGTACCCCAATCTAGTAATATCTGTAATGACTTAGGTGCAGGGTATAGCTGGGGATTAATGACTAGCTGGCATTAATGGGCCTCAGATCATCAACCGCTTCTCTGTTGGTCATTAATCCCCAGGAAATAGTCTGTGCTGAAACTACTAGTGCTTAATTAGAACATGGTTGGCCAGTTGCAGCACAGCACTGTCTGTGGCTTTTGGGGGAATAAAAGGAATAAAATGTCCTTATGAACCTGTTGAGTATGAGATGGATCTTCTCCCATTTACGGGATGTATGCGTGTGTCTAGAGACAGAGCGCATCCTCAGGGTTCGGCTTGATGGTGCATTGGCTGGACTCTGTCTCTTCGTCCTTAGACTCTTTTTCTGGCTCAGGACAGCCCTTATTTCATTTCAAGGCAGATAATTCTACATTCCTTTAGAGCTGCTGGTAAGGTCTAAATGACAGTGAAGCGTATTTTCTCAGAGATGGTACAAGTGTATTTTTAAATGGAAAATATCAGTTTAAAGTCACCTCATTTACCATGGTGCAGTAGCATGGACTCTCCCCTTTTTCCACATTTCATGTTTATTCATTCCATTGTTCTTGCTGGTTTAGAGCCATAAGGGAAATACATTTCACCTGTAGTTTTCTGAAAAGCATGAAGGGGATTCAATCCTTGCCTAGCTTGGGTAAACATCCATGTGATTCTCCCTTACCTTAAGATATGGAAAAGAGAACTCCTCCTTTACATTTCAGAAGTCTTTAACCACAGTTCAGGCCCCAGTTTAAAGAAGATATCGGGTCGTTCCTTCCACTTCATCAGCCAGGTCAGTAACAATATTAATCATTCATCGTATCCCCAAACAGCGTAAGCATCGTTGTACATGCTAAAAATCTATCCAAAGCCCAGGGAAATGTTTCTGAGTTTTTCAGTGGTTTTGGATCAGGACCTAGAAGCACCTGGAT
The DNA here is from genome assembly GCF_047370975.1 of Nipponia nippon. Classification (NCBI taxonomy): domain Eukaryota; kingdom Metazoa; phylum Chordata; class Aves; order Pelecaniformes; family Threskiornithidae; genus Nipponia; species Nipponia nippon. The sequence continues at coordinate 1,970,924 of NW_028262331.1, read as the reverse complement.
ATCATGAATCAAGCGCCATCATTTCTACGACTCTCTGCTGGGTATGAGATTTGTGCTGTCCGTGGGATCTGTTGTGATTAAGATCACTCTTCCCAACCTCAGGCTGGTCTTTTGTTTTAATGTAGTTTGATGGCCTAGGTATGCAAGCCTGTACTTCTCTGCTTTTCATTATCCATGAACAGCATTTAATGCCAAAACAGAGAGGGGAAGACAAGCTTTTTCCACAGCCTTACGTGAAATACTTAACATTTAGACGTCTTTAGAATATACTACACACACATTCCACTTTTACAAGACCAATATAACACTTTCAAAAGTTTTATGAATTCCAGGATGTAACCAGAGTACTTGTTAGCCTGTTTTGAATAAGCCATAATGGCTTGGCCCCGAAGCTGCATAGTTAGCAAATCCCTGCTCTGTTTATGAGCAGTAGTTTTGACCAGGTCGTTGAGAATGGAGTGTGATCAGTCTCCACACAGTCTCTCCACGGGTATGTCTGCCCAGTTCAACCTAGTTAAAATTTTAGGAGCAGTAAATGGGGAGATCATGAGTATGAGGTGATATTTTAATCTATATTTCCAGGCTCCTTGAATCCTGCATCGCTAGTTATTCTCTAAATGGTTTCCATAAGAGTACAACCACACAGCTGCCAGGACAGCAACAAGTTGGAACCTGCATCGCATATCTATGGCTGGAGGTTATGGAAAGTGATCACAGGGCAGTCTAATTCTGCCTTCCATGCTGGCGTCCGCAAATACTGTGACACTGCTAGAAATTATAATGCGATTTGGGAGCTGCACATATGATGGTGGTAACGTCTCTTGCGAGGCACACAAATATTTTGGAGTTTTATTTAAAGTTATGTAGGCACCAAAGAAAAAGAAATGTGTAGAGGTTGAGTGAAAGGTTGACCGTTTACTGTGTAAAACACAAGTCAGGACAAGGTAACCAGAGGTTACTTGCTTTATTTTGTGGTTCCCACACGTGTTGGAGGAATGGCACAAGCTGTATACAGATTTCATTTGAAAGTTTGATTGGGGTGATGGTATGCAATTCCCTATTGCAGTAGAATCAAGAGGTGTATTTATAAATCATTGTTACTTTTCAGGAAATATTTAACATTTTATCAAAATCCTTAAAACCAAACTTCATCTGTTGAAAATTGCTTTATGCTGTAACTTTTTCACTGAGAATTTGAGTCCATCTAATCAGAATATTAAACAGTAAGTAGATATGAATTTAATGTCTGTAATATAACTTGTAATTTTTAATGAAAAGGACCGGTCGCAGATACTGCAGTGCAACAGTTCACAAAATGTTCACTACTCTTGCGTAGCTTCCCCAGTTCTAGTATTTAAACCAAAGTATGGCGCTTTTGTCTTGTCAGGGCAAGTGTGTGCTATGGTCGAAGCTATTTCCGTGCAGAGAGCCAGCAAAGAATCTAAGCACCACTTAAATATTGTTTCCACCATAGTTCAGAGATTGAATCTGTATTTAAATGGTGTGCAGGTGATAGGCTGCTCCTGTGGCAGCGAGGAGAAAGCCATCCAAATAGAAATAGTCCATAAATGACTTCTTGACGAGACTATTCCTTTCTGCTTCCTGGCCCGTGGAACAGTCTTCATTTCATTCAACTTCTTTCTTTCATGTCTTACCATCCATGTCTTCATTAGAGTTACGAGGAAGAAATTCAATGATATTTTGCTTTGAGATAATCAGGTCTTTGGACATTTTGTCTTCCCACTTTTGAATTGTGGCACTAAGGGTGTTACACCGGGAATCTCAGTCCTCTTCTCCCAGACTCTTTCTTACTTAATACTGATATTGTGGGAGACTCTGCCTGCTTGGCAGTGTTTTCCTCCAGCTGAGAGGTATATCCTTTAGCAATTTGATCACTTCTGTAGAGCATCGTGAGACTCGCAATCTGAGACTTTGATTGATTCCTGGTATTTGAGGTGGGCTGCAATTAGAGACAAGAACCGACCTGATAAGTGGTCGATCTGGTTATCATTGCATTGGCCACTCTCTGTAGCTCATGTTTAGGGGTAGTGAACTGTAATAATGTAGCCTGCAGATTGCAAGGCCCACAGATCATTACGATCAGATCTATATTTGACCAGTTAGAGCACTGTGTCCTAGCTAGCAGTAGCAAGCATTTTGTTTAATCCATTTATATCGATGTAGCCAGAAAAATAAAGCATCTACAAGTATCCTGAGATTATTTGATATTCTAGAAGCAGCCTCTTTCACAAATTTATTTATGTTTCAGTCACACAGAAGTGGATCCTAGCTGGGAGACAGAATTCTGTTACCCAGAATAATATCTAAATTCCTAGTGAAGGAGATTGTGGTTTTTGCAAGCTCTTTGGGATGAGTTCTGTAATAACTTCAGATTGGCTATAGCAGAATAGGACTAGAGACTCAAACGCTGTCAATACTAATCACTGTAAAAGTGGTGTTTTCTTTTTTCTATTCTTTTTTTTTAAAGCTCTATATAATCAACAGCTCCTTGCATTGAACTTTCTGAACTGAGACAATATACGTAGATTTTTAACATGCCTCAACTTCAGCATTGCTGGCACATTATAATGTGGTGTTTCATTCACTAATGTCCTACTTTTTTCTTTATCATTTCCTCAACAATGATATCAACCTATTAAAAGAATGATAAGAAAAGCGGAAATAAAAAGAAATTCTTCTAAAACTGTCTTCTGATTAAGTAAAAAGGACAGGCATTAACTATGGAAGATAAAGAACGTTTCCTTTGTGAATACTAGGTGTTAGGGGCATGTGTGATCTTTTTGTTCAGTTTGTGAAGCGACTGATGTGGTAAGAGTCCTTATCCTCAGCCAGAGTTCACAGGTCCAATCACAGTATAAAGAATAAATAGTAGCAGTAATGTGGCATTTAGGATCTAAGTGGCTGTTGTGCTCTGACAGATCTCTCAACCTTCTTAGAGTGCCATTTGGGTTAGATTTAGTATAACTGCAGAGATGCACACATGAAATTTCTTACAATATTCGGGAGTCACATACTTCTGTTGTTATCCTTAAAAACGAATAGATATTCAAATCTAAGTGGGAAACCAGTAATTTTTATTTGATTGGGATTTTCCTTTTAAATAACTGTATTTCGTTCCTAGACATAGCTTTGGCATAGTTCGATAAAGGTAAGTAATTTACACCAAGGCCCCTAATCTCCATTCCCTTACCCTTCCTCCCCGAGAAGACCTCCAAACAAATATAAAATCAAAAACCCCAAGCCCTGTACTCTGCAGCTTCCAGTGCCTGAAAAGAAACAATTGTGGCTTAAGGAACGAGATCCTAAAAGAAAACAGTGCAATAACTCTTCCCTAACTCAGTCCACTTCTTCAGCCACTGTCAATTACTCATATGAAAACCAATTTTAAGTGTATTCTTCAAGGTTAAATTCCCCCGAAGCCTGTGGACTGCTGCCAGGGGCTGTGAACCCCTCCTGCAGGTCACTCGGTATCTGAATCTTCTGTTGCAAATCACTGCTCTCCCCATTACTCCTTTGGCATGTACCTGATTTGGTTGACATTTCCATAATTAATTTATAACAGCAATAACCCTGAGATAAGCCTATTTATAGATTTGTGCAAGCTGTATAAGACTATAGATAAAATCTTGGTTCATTAACATATTTAAAGTACTTGGGAGACTTTTGCCTGATAGTGTAGTTGGTGTGATTATCAAATTATACGACGAAAAGCTCAAGTGTTTAATGTGCATTCAGTGCCTATAAGATGGTTTCCACTTGAGATCACAGGGGTAATGCGGGGCACAGAAGTACCGTCCTGTCTGTTGACCCAGGTAGTTCTGTATACCGCCATGCATTGTATAGTTCGATAAGGCAATTTCTCCTTTTCGCATATTTCCTTTCAGTAAATTTATGAATTCTTTGCATCCAATTCTCTGCAGTTATTTTTCTCCTTTTGTCATTGACATCAGTGCGAAGTCTAGGGTAAAATAGTGCCGAATCAGAAATATACTCATTCAGCTCTCCCAGGTGTAAAAGTTATTTTATGGTTTGCATGCAAGACAGAATTTGATTGTATGCGTTTTTTTTTCTCTAAATCATCTACAATATCTGATTTTTTTTTTTTTTTTTGTAACACAGAAAGGGATTGTCTTTCCAAAAGTCACAGACAATCTGCATATGAAAGAATGGTTTATCTCTGTCTACGCTGTGCACGTAGGAACTTCCAAGAGTACCAAAGTAGACTGAGTTAGAGAGAACAAATAAAGGCTGTGGCAGCAGTACGGAAATTATGGGCAGTGAAAAACTATTCAGTTTGTGAGTTAAGATAGAGAGGGCAAAATAAGTGAGGTGAGTGTTGCCTTTTTAAAAATACGATACAATTTCTGTCATGGCTCAGTACTGAAATACGTCCTGATGAGTTCCTCCTGAGAAAGACATTCCTAAGATAATTTACCACAAACAGAAGTCTCGCAAGAAGACTCTGGTTTCTCAAGAGGCCGTACTGAAATGGCAATAAGAGCGCCTTGCATCTTTCTGGGTGAGGAGCAGGCTGGTGTCTCTTGACTGGCTGCACTGGATGCTACCGATGCTGTAAGATGTTCTCTCAGTGATTGATGGCGAGACATCTTCTGTCCATCTGCACAGGTAATTGCGAATCTGCAGTTGACTGTGCGGCAGAGTTGTGCTTGTTACAGACCTTAAGATATTTAATTTGTAAACACTTAATAAAGCATAGCCTACAGTAGCTTGGCTAGTCTTATCTGTCAACCAAATAAAAATCAATATGTCCCTGGGGTATAAGCTATGATTGTCTGGGCTGCGGAGTCTAATAGGATTAAGTGTTTGGGACCCTATCTAACATTACAGTCCACAATCCTAGTTAGAGAAAGTTAAAGACCAGCTTGCCACTGTAGCAGGCATGATTGCTTAGGGGTCTGAAAAATCATTAAAGCTTGTCCTCTTAAACGTTGATTGTTCCCTAGTGATTTATTGACAAAACACAAAAAGTGCTCTATACTGCACTCTAATTATATGTATGAGGCTAGGAAATCTCATGGGAAATTAAATAAAATTTACAGCTTGATGGTTTTATGCTCTTGGGAGACATACCTTCTTAATAAGATCTTATAGCTGGGAATATTTATGAGGTTAAAATCTGTGGGCTTGATCAAAGACCTAACCTTCTCAAAGGGAGGGGCCTTTGTTTTTTTCTTCAGTAAATAATTTCAATGAAAAGCAAGGTATGCAAAAACTGTAATAAGGGGATATAGCATGAATTACCAAGTCATTCTTTTCAATACCTGTCAATAGGTGGTACTTCAGAGGTAGCGAATGGAATAGGGCAGCTGCATGCCCTTTCTGACATTGTGAAATTGGTGTGTGTCCGGTTGCGATCGGTTATCCATGACGTTCCTGAGGTGGCCACGTGAGCCCACTCAGAAGCTGTGAAGCCAACAACTATGGGCAGTCTAAGGCCTTCTAGCTGGGAAAGTTGTGAAAGTGGTTGATAGATGTGGACGTGCATACTGCTATGTATAGTTTTCTCCCGTGAGTAAAATAATTCCAAATACAGAGAGACTCCAGACTCATTACGCCCAAACCTGCAGATCTGCAGCCTGAGCCATTCTTAATGAAAGTTGGGAGCCCAAAGCCCTTGGGCATGTGTAAAAATATCATCTTGATATTTGGAAATGGTCAAGTATTTCATGTGATCACTTACGTTATTGGACATTTTATTTTAAATTGTTACTTTGAATCCGAGTGGGGCTAAGTGAGAGAAGGACATCAGTATGGCGAGAATAGTGTCCCCGAATTCCCTCGCACATGGATGCTAAATTTGTGCAGATTTAGCTGCACAAATAAAAGAAACATGTCCTTTTCTCACGTGCTAGAGCAATTATGGGATAACACAACTAGAGTCAAAGGGGGTAACAAAATTGGTCAAAAATCCCTTGTGAAGTTTTTAATGTTTATTAAGCGGGACCCTTTGGAAGTTGGCCTAGTAGTAAAAGCAAGAAGACTTTCCTAGTGGCTCTTCAATGTAAAGGATAATTAATATAAAGGACAATTCTCTCTAGGCCCTGAAGCAGTTTTTGATTAAGGCACTTAACTGGGACTTTGGAGAATTAGGTGTACCACTTGATTTTGATGTAGAGCAGCTTTGTGATATTGGGCAAAGAATCGCATCTCTCTGTGCCTCAGTTTCCATTTATAGATAGGATTGTGATACTTTCTTTATCTCCCTTTTCTGTTCACACTGTATTCTCTTTGAGGCAAGGACGATACGCTAGGCTCCAGCACGCTGGGTCTCAGCAGGGGCCTCTATCTGTTATTGTTGTCACAGCCACAACATGGGGGTTATCCTTTATCTCTGTAACTTCTGAATGCGTACAGTGATAACTCTCACCAACTTTTCCCTGCCGTCATCTTTCTCTTGTTCCACAATGAAAACAGAAACAGCTTAATTAGAATATGTTTGACAGGGATGCACAAAGAAAAGATGCACGCTCTCCCGGTTGCACGAGTCAATTGTGATTCTGTTGCTAATCAAAAAAAAAAAAAAAAAGTCCTGGTGCCCTTTTGTGCTATATGATTAAAAAGGCAAGGGGAGGGCAGAGCAAGGAGAAGCAGCATGTCACCTCCCCTCCTGTCTGAGAGATGGGGCATAGTAATCCCTGCTCTGGACTCTGGTTTCTCATCGCATTTAGCTGGTGCAAATCAAAGGTAGCTCCATTAAAATGTATGAAAATACTTCGATGCAAAATACCTTGACGTTAAATGTAAGGAGAATAAGCCTCTGTATATTAGCTACTCCTTCCCCCAAATCCTTCTAAATTCAGCAGGGCATGTGAATCAGATTTGTGTTCCTACAAGGCTGCCTTTTCATGTAATATTTCCAATCATTTTTCTAGCAGACTTGCCTAATTTTTTATCCCCCCGCCCCACACTCCTCCTCCCCGCATGCACACACCTTATTTTTGCCCTTCTGCGTACAATGAAATGTCTGATCACTTCAGAGAGAGCTTAGAAAGCCTGTGCCTGGGATGAAGGAGAAATTTATTAGTGAAAGACAAGACTCCCTGATAATCAGGGAGTATTGAAATCCCTGATTTAATTTGAATATGGTACGGAGCATGTCTCTTCCTGCCTTCATTACTGGAAAGTCTGTGCCTGATAATGTATCTTTTTACTTAAGGATATTATGCTGGGGGAAAAATGCTTGATGGGCCACTCTAGCTGAGGTGAAAAGGTTTTGGTATGTTTTAATAAAGATGGATATCACTAAGAATGTTTGAAATATGTGGAAGTAGGATTTGTTACAAGTTACAAATCAAAGCCTAAAAATGTCACTTATCTCCTAATGATACTTCTACACAGATTATTAATTTCATTTTAGGAGACCAATGAATGTTACATTTTTATGACATTGATTAAATGTCTCACTGCCATCCCCCCATCCATCCTTTTCATTTTCAAAAATCCATATCCGACTTTAACAAAACCCAGCTCATAAATTTGTGTTTTACTGCTCACCAAAGCAGAGTTGGATAGCAATCCGCCTGCTAACTTTGTATTTGCACTCCTCTTATCTCAAAGAATCACTGGTCTGGCTTTCTCTTTTTTCCTATACGAACAGTATTTTAGATGTGAAACATGTTTTTCAATATTCGCTCGCTATCTAACATCTAGAAATGTGTTTCGGTGTATGCAGCACGGCCAGCTCCACCAGGACTTTCAGAAAGAGGCACGGGAGGTGCTGCTCAGCGACTCAAGGGAAATCTCTGGAAGGGAAATGTTGAGGTTGCTCCTGCGTCTCCCTGTGGGAGCTGCACCTCCAGCGCTCTGCTTGCAGGCGGGGATGCACCCTGCAAGAGAAGAGGTGTGTAGATATCCCTCCATTCACTGGCGGATTTGCCTTGCCTCTTTCCTCTATGTGCTTTGGCTGACATTTAGGCAAATTCCATTCGGTGCCAGACCTATAAAGTCATTTATTACATTTTTGCTCTCCTGCAGACTTATTCTTGTAATAACATTTGAAGTTGTGTGAGGGAGAGGGACAAAAACTTCCCGTCCCTTCCCCGCACAAGTTCCCCGACCCCTCTCCCACCCACAGTACAGCTCTGCCCCGGCCTTACCACTGCCCTGTTTGTAGCCTCCTGATCTCGAATGGGTAAAAAAAACTGTAAGGAAAACAAATTACGCTCAGCTCCAGTGAGAAGTGAGAGCCTTTGTCTTAACTGTCCCTAACTTCCAGTGCACAGTAGGATTTGATATCTTGAACACTATTGCGCCGCTGGGAACAAAGTCAAATTAGCAACAGTTCACATCCAATACACAAAATCTAAAGAGAGCAGCAATGTTCAAAGAGTGTCTAATTGATATTGATTTTAACCTGCTTGTCTTAAACGTTGCTACTGTCTTTGAAATAAGTTACTCAGCTGCCAGGCTCCGCGTCCCTCAGCGCTGGGGTGCGAGCAGAGGTAGGGGGAGGATTGTCTCACAAGGTTTCACTCTCTGGTTTTCTTAGGGTGCTGTCTTCATTAGGGATGATCACAGCTTCGGGCATATTAGATATTATCCAGCCTCGGCCTGCTGTTTTGAAAGGCAGAGCCACATTGCCAAGACCCAAAATTAGCAATTGGATGGAGACAGTCCAACCACTTCACCTCCCCAGTAGACACATCCCTTGGAGATGTTGCCTTTAGAGACAGCTCAAATAATCTGAAGTGGTCGGCGCTAGGCAGCTCCCATGTGAACCCACAGGCCGGATCGTAGGAAGGGGCCAAGCATGTCGAGCCCTCTGTCAGCCCGGTGGCCGGCCAAGCTCCTCGGGGCTGTCCTCAGGTTCCCCCAGCTCGGTGTCCGCAGCGCCCGTGGGGAGATGCTCGCTGTGTGCCGGGAGGACGTGGCAGCGCGCACCATCTCCGTGGTCCCTTTTCCCCTCCTCCCTCTTCCCTCGCGTCGCACGCTCAGACACATGGGATGTTTCATAAAGAAAAAATATGGCATGTTTACAGAGAGAAATTTCAAGAAGTGTTAATTTAATATGCTAAAGTGTTCCCTTCAGCATTTTACCTTTGTTGTTGTTTTCACAAAACAGCCAAGACTAAATAATGAGCCCAGAGCTGTGCCCTTTGGTAGTGTGATACCTCATTACCCACGAGCGGCCTCCATCTGCCCTCATGGCTGCACAGGGAGCCATTACGATTATGATGGAAATCTCAGAAGCCATTACCAAGATGCAACAGAGGGCCTACTGCAGACAGCCTAATGGACTAATTTGTAATTGGGAGAGGGAAATGACTTAGCGAGCTCAGGCTTGGTTTTGATGAGTGTGGAAGTGCGCATGCTAAATGTGATAAATGAACAGGAATGCTTGTTTGCGCAGTGGGTTTTACAAGGCCTTCAATCTCTCCTGGGGATTGGAGGCGTGCTGACAAGTCTTGAGAAGCGAGGAGGAAAGGGCTCAGGGGAGGCGAGGAAGATGCAAAGAGAGTAGCTAAGGATAAATCGGTGAGGAAAACTAATGGCAATAAAAACCCAAGGAAATGGCTGTGTCTGCCAGGAAAGCAGTAATTAGGATGCTTTTTGCGTGCATATCTTTAGCCATTAAAATCGAAAATGAGAGTGCACTATGGCATTTGCTAAGTTAAAAAAGAAGAAAAGAAAATCCCACATAGAATAAAAGGCAAGCAATGTTTTAAAACTGCAGCTTCTATCAAAAAGTGCAGCCGGGCTTGTGATCAAGCCCATTTGTTGAGCGCAGAGCGGTTAGATCCCGCTGGTGTGACAGATGAAGGGATTCCTCCGCTGATGATCTTTCACAAAGCTGTGCCTTGAGAGAGAGGTTCGATTGCTGCTGCCGCACAGCGTTGAAGTCCTGCAGTGCCTCTGTGGCAGCAGCGTTGCCCTTGCAACGCACAAAGTTAGAGAGAGATTCAAGCGTCCCTGTTGCCGAGCAGATCAGAGGGGATCCCTCTCCTAGCATCGTGGCATCTGGTTGCGACCGAGCTGTGTGGAGGCTTAGGTTGCATTGGTTTGAGTTTTGCAGTCTGTGGGAGACGTCATGAAAATACATCTCCCTGGGTCTCTCCTTAAAAACGGGTTTTGTCTGGAAGAATCTTTGGGGTTTTTGTGCTCAGTCTGTTACAGTACTGCCACGCAATAGCGCGTGCGTGGCCTTGAGTTTCAGGTAGTATCACTAAATTGTAAAGATTGCCTCGAATATCACGTGTACATCGATTCAGACGGCATGTGGCCCGGACGTTTGGTTTCCTCCTGTGGTTTCAGTTTATAGCAGGCCAGGATTCATGCCGGTCACTCTTAAATTTGTTCTTCGGCGAATTTTGTAAGGTTCTTCAGCACCTTTTGCCGTGATTAGAGTTCACTTCTCTCTGGTTTAACATCCTTTGCCTGTTTGAGGCATATAATAGGGGCGAGTGGTGTGAGCACCTCTGCGTGGCAGTGTTTTGAGAGGGTGCCACTCATTTTCTTCCCAGGGGAAGGCCCTTGGCCATTTAAGACTTCACAAATTACCACCACCATTTAAAAATACATCTGGGTGTGCATAGATAACCAAAGAAAATGCAAAGTGAAAGTAGAAGGTTAAGAAACATCCAATAAACAAACACGTATGTGGTAGAAATACCCTACCTCAAGTCCAGCGATATGATTTTGTTTGGTTTTTTTTTGTCAGCTACTGAGAGAAATCCCAGAATCCCTCAGACTTGCTGGACATTGCAATGCATCTAATGAATACATTACAGTAACTTCTGCATTTTTAGTTAAATGGCACGAGACTTTTTTTCCTTCCCCTTCTTCTCTGTTTTCTCCCTGAGAACAGGTAATGTAACATTATTGCTAGGCAAGGAATCATTTATGGCGTAAAGTTGCCTTGCTTTAAGACACTAAAGGTACAAACCATTATCCGTTATGAGCTACAGACTTTTTCAGTTTACATACGTTTATCATATTGAAGGGCAGATAATAGGCTGCCATTGTTCCTGGCACAGAGAATATAAATAAAGCCAACTGCCATTCAGTGGGCTGAATTTATGTATTGATTTATTTATTTATTTGTTGTGTTTGTTTATTTTTATGCTTGTTTGCAGACTGACTAGGATGTAATGAGGAAAAACAAGAGCAGAACTTTTGTTCTTCCAGCCTGTAAATACCATGGTTATCTCATGGAGTAAAGTCAGGGTTGATGACTGTGTGCATTCGTGGCTGCTCACTCATAATGTGAACAGCGTGTTTTGAGGAGGGTGGCAGCATGTGGCTCCAGAGTGCTACTCCTGACTTTCTGACCCTAAGCAAATCATTTAATCTCTGAATCTCTCTTGACAGAGTTTACAGTTCCATCTGTAAACAGGGTATGTTAACATTGTCCTGCTTGGAAGTCTGTCATGAGGCTTTAATTCATCAATATTTGTGAAACTCTTTGAGCTGCCGTATGAATACAAGTCATTAATATGTCTTATCTAAAAATCTATTTAGGTTCAATCTTAATACAGATGTGTTCTAGGTAACTTTGTTCTGTTGCTAACAATCTTAAAAAATCATTCCAAAAAGAGTTATGAAAGGGTCTACTAAAAGTGAGTGCATCTTAAAAAGACAATTTGGATCTCCTTAATGTTTTGACTGTAGTCATAAATGAGGAATGTTGTTCCGCAATAATTCGTACCAGATCTGTGGGCACACAATCCCATGCTTTCGTATTAACCAGAGCGCACAATGTGGAGTGTACACCAGGTTCGTGGCTTTTTGCTGGCCTTGTGCAAGCTGCAAGAGGACAAATAATGTAATTTGGTTTTGAAGACCAAAGAAAAAGAAACTACTTTCTTCACAACTGCACTCTGCTTTAAAACGGTGGGACGTTGTACTTGAATAAGGGCACAAAGATGGAGCCTTTAGGTAACAATAATGGAAACGTGCTCCCTCTGTGCGCTTTACCTGTAACTCTTGCCTCTTCTTCCTTGCTGTCCCCACGTCACTCCCTGACTTTTCTTCTCATTAAAGTCAGCCCAGACTCTGCAAGTATATGCTACTGTCTTGGTATGGGGTATAGGTTTCATAAACCCGCCATATTGTCGGGGCCCTTATCTGTAAAGTCTTCAGAGCCTAAAGCCTCTTCTTTAATGCTCTGGCTACGCTGTGCCTAACACAATGAACCTCTGATGAATATTAAAAAATAATGTTAAAAAAGGAAAATAGTTGATTGATAGAAATACGTACACAGAAGCCTGAAAGTTAGATGTAGCCAACGGTGTTCGACCTCATAATTAAATTGCTTGTAAATACATATGGATATATTAATGCTTTTACTGTCTGTTTTCAAGAGATTCACAGTGTTCAAGAAAATAACAGTTATGTGAGTAACTTTTTGTCATTGAGTGGATCCGTTCAACTAGAGCTGCCAGACAAAAGGGCCGTCTTAGGAGAGCTCTGAGGAGATCATGCTTATGGGAAAAGCCCTCAGCCGCTGTATGTCATTCTTTCACTCGCATTTCCCCCTCACCATGACTTCGTCTTTCCATTTTTTCTGCTTTCCTTCTTTCCTGTCCCCTAGAACAGGCTTGCAGCCACCAGTGAGCTAGAACTGCTGTGTTACTGATGCACGACCAACTATTTCCATCTCTCTCCTAACAAGTGGAAACTGAGAACAATACCATGAGGATCGTCATTCAGTGTAAATCTGCAAAACCCTAATGAGCTTAATGATACTCTATTGATTTACACCAAATAAGAAATTAGTCTCTCATTGTTGCAGACTACACAAAAGCATGAAAACATCCTTTTTACTAGTGTCTTGTTCACGTACGTGTTTATTAGCATTTTCCCCTTTCCTTTTAGTTCTGCATTTTACTACGAGTGTCACTCCAAGAGCCTTGTTGTTAGGGGTGTGGGGATTTGTCTTGGCCCGTTTCCACGGTGACACCTAAGAAAGAGTCGTTTCAAGGCGCTGACCTGTCCTGTGTTATTTCATATGTGTGAAACATCAACATTTTTACTCCTTTGGTGTTTCCTCAGAACACAGAGGTACATAAATGGTTGGAGTCTTTAATAAATAGACATGTGTGGGTGCTGTTTGTATTGGTATGATGCCGGTGCGGTAACAAAAGCATCACAGTTATACAAGGCACCTGGGAGCGAGTAAGGGAGAAGGAAAAGAACTGCGCAGTATAAAGCAGTCTTTTCTCTCATAAATAGCTGGCTGAAAAATAACTCGGTGAAATATAAAAATACGACAGTGCAAGTGCGTGTGTGTGTGCGCATGTGTATGTGAGTGACGGTACGTCCAGCAGAAGACTGGCTTTGAGACCTAAATGCTAAACTACCTGAAGTGGAGAGGTTATAGCTTTTTCCCAGCTCTGCTTACTGGGTCGCAGAGAGGAGCTGGAGCAGAAAATAGTATGCAGGAAGGAGCGAGAGGCTGGGAGGGTGAGGCCGAGGGGAGCGCTGGCGCCGCTGGCTGGAGAGCAGTATCTGCTGGGTGACCTGCAGGCGAAGGTGCTTTCCTGGTGGTGCGCTGGTGGAGGGCCTGGCCAGAGGAAAGGACTTGTAGCAGCGTTGAAGGGACTTTCGGAGAGAGCCCTAACAAAACGTCTGCGTATAGACAGTAAACTGACTGAAAGGGTAAGACAGATAGGAAGTCTCTTCTGCGGATATTTCATATGCAAACTAGAGGAGGAACGCACTGAGGGAAGGAATATACATTTTTAATGACTGCAAATGGGATAGATCTCAGTGTTACATTTATTTTGTAAGACAGCAACTCATTCCCCGGTGTTGGGGCACTTCTTTCACACAGCAATAACAAAAGGAAACCTTGGGTTGTTAGCATGCTTTCCTGAATTAGCATGTTCTGTGATTGTTTTCCACCTTGTGATCTGTTCTCGCTGCAGTTAATAGCTTCAAATACAGATTACAAACCTCAAAGTTTTGTGGTATATACTCCACGCAGGTGATATGCATACATTTTCCTTTTTTACTCATTTAGACGTTTTGGTACATCCAGGAATCGGAATAGCAGACAGTTCCTTTAAATGAGAAGGGGAAATGTGAGGTGTGTAGGAGAGGGAGGGCCTAATTTTAAGTGCTAGTCAACTGCAACCACTGATAATCTGGAGCCTGTTCAAACCCATTTAGAGAACCGTTGAATTTTTAAGTGCCTTTTGATTCTCTCTTTCATTTATTTTAACTGATCTGCAGGGATTAGGAGCTTGGTAAGGGAACACCATAATGCTTGCCAAAATGTGTGAATAATTAGAACGCCAACGATGTGTGCCAGATAGGAGGGGAGTATTCACACTTCTGATTAGATTCACTGAAATACTGTTGTAAATCATGGCTGCCAAGGTAACTTAGAGCTGTGTTAAGTTTCTGCTGCCACAGGAGCCAGCTGTGGTGTGGCAGAGTCTGTCTGCCTCCAGCCATAGGGGGGGGACATTTGGAGGAGATGATGGATTTTGCTGCGAAGCGGGAAGGGCAGAGATTTGGAGGTATGATGTCACACAGGCTGTGCAAACAAGCTTTAGATGCTACCACCTATATGCTTACTACTGAAAATCAGGTGAATAGAGGACAGGTTACTGTTTGAAATCTGTAGATTCACCAGTGTTATGGGAATCTTTGCATTTCTCAGACCAGACTTTTGACAAGTGTCAGTAGTAGGTACAATGGCCTAGGAAAAAAAAAAAAGTGGTATAGGATTTATCTGGCGTCCTTTTTCCTAATCCATAACCCTCAGGGAGTGGCAAGGAAGAGCAGCCCCTTCCTGATGCTCTGCAGCACTCCTGCATGCAGCCAAAGTGCAGTCTTGCCATCGTGGTCCTGCCTCCTCACTGCCCTGTGTTCACCCAAGGGCTGCCTGGAGCGTCTGGTGGCCACCAGGTTGCAATGCTCAGCAGGTATTTTACAGGCAGATTATATTATTGATGCAGAAGGTTGATTAAACTCCCAGATATCATCTTTAAAAGTATGTATATATAACATGTTCATAACTGTGCCTTTCCTTTCATGGGATCCCATTTCCACACATTTGGTCCCAGAGGCAACATGCATTAGTGTCAAAAGTAGAAAATGGGAGTCTGTTCTCGAATGAGGGGGTGAGTGAGTGCTAGAGCTCACTGGAGCATTAAATCACACCTACATGCAGTTCAACTCGCCCCTGTGTTCTTAACAAGTGCTACGCTTGCCAAGGAGAGAAAGCACACCTCAAAGTTAACGGCTAGAAATTCCATGTGAATGAAGCACGCCCAGGATAGTAGCTCATACAGTCTTGAGGAGCTCCAGCTGTCATGTTGCCCTTGGACTTTCTGGTTGGGGAGATGGTGCAGGGCATGTCTGTGCTGGAAGGGCTATATCTGCTGCCTCTTCAGTAAGCCTCCAGCAGCGCTGTGTCCCGTGCCCCACTCCAGGCCAATAACCCTGTCTGCACATACCTCCCACATCTCCCTTCTTGCTCGTCCCTTGGGGTGTACCTGCGTGAGGAGACGTAAAGCTCAGCAGCAGCAGAAGCAAAGTCACATTTCCCAGTTCCTGACGTCTCCACCCCGCTTCCTCCATCAGGTCTGTAAGTAAAGGCGAGCCCAGAGGCAGAGCTACTGAGTCCGCAGGGTTTTTTCTAAAACTGCAAAGTCCAGTATGGATGAGTTGGGTGCAGGCTGCAGGGGGTGGAATAGATGGTGGAAGAGATTTTTTGGGGCGCAGCCGTAGCACGGATTCACATGGTATTTTCTTCTTGTCCGTAAAACACGCTAAAGCTGTTCTTACAGCCGGCATAGCTCTATCCAGAAGTGTAATAGTGGAAGGTACTGTAGAGTCAGGGCATCATTCATGGTAAAGGAAAGTGCAAAAATCTGGTGAATAGCATGAAGTAGGGACTTACACGGAGGTGTTTGCAAGATTTGATCGAAAGGAGGGGAACTTTGCGTTGCTATTTCAATGATGTAGAATTTGTATTGATTTTGCCCCCCTTTAATATGAAGCTTTGGTTTCTTTTGCTTTTAAATTGCCATTCTTTAACCACAGTCAGTTTTAGTCATGCTATTTTCCTATTTTAGTATGCCATTTTCCTATTTTTCCTCTTAATTTCCCTTTTTATAAATGGATTGCTTCAAAACCAAAGATTTTAAACAAATAAAATGAATTGAAATCTATATCCGTCTTTCAAAAAGTCTATCAAGATCGCAAGGAAAAAAGCCTTTTTAAAATAAGAAATGTTTGTTATTCCGGTGTTTGCAGAAGCTAATGTAGGAGGTATGAATAGGGCAAGGTTTCTGCTGCTGTAGTAACAGCTTTGTAGATCAGTGCAGTGTCGTCTGGAGATGCCCTTGTTTCTCTCCTCTGTGAGACAGAAACCCCCTTTGAAGTGAAACAGCAATACGGAGTACAAGGGTAAAGGATCATGAAACAGGACATGACAGAGGATGGCTTGTAACCCAAATGGAATGGAGAAAATGAGCAACACGTGAGGGATGTAAAGAGAGGGGAGAGACACATCAAAATCACCTAACCATCTCTGATGTCTTTAGAAATGGAGAGAGACAGAAGAAATAATACGTACGACTCCCTTTAAATCATAAAAACTGTTTTTCACAATTCAGTGGAGGTATGAAGGAGATTTCTGTGGAAGGCTGTGATCCTTGTAAAGTCCCTGTGAATCGCTCAGTGCAAATTAACATTTGGCAAGGGGAAGAAAGAATACCTTCAGCATTGCTTGGCCTTTTAACTACATAGACAACTTGTTCGCACAATGAAAGCGTTCCTCTGTAAAAGGTCACAATCAGTATTGGCATCTTTGGTGCGATGTCCTCTCTCCTTTGTGTCTTAGGTACCCAGTTTTACCTGTGAAAACCAGTTTAGCAAATCGCAATTCGTCTTGCTGTTGGAAATCGAGAGAGTCTTTGCTCTCCTTTGCCGTTCCTACCCTTCCACCCCTGCTGCGGGTGCTCTGAGCGTAGGGTTATTTTTTGTGACAGTGCACACATAGCTTGAACTGGCACACAGAAACATTCGGATCAGTTCAAATTTTGTATCCAGACATCTGACTTCCGATGGCAATAAACTGGTGAGGGGGTTTCCTGTTTGACTTAGTGCCTTGATGTTGTCCATCAAAAGAAACATTCTTGGTAGAAGGCTGTTTAAAGACATTTTTTTCCTTTGTGAATCTAACAGACTGAGTGTTATCAGAGTAGTGAGGATAAGATGAATCTCTCTTGACAAACAGGTTAGTGGTAGGTGCCTTTGGGTGGATTGACAGGATCCCGGGCTAGGTGGACCCTTGGTGCCACCTCCAGCAGCTCCTACGCTGCATCTTCCTCATTTTCCATACTGATCCACCTGAAGGGGTGGCTGGGAATTCTGAGGTAGTGCTGCTTCTTGGAAAAGAATTGAAAAATGATGCTTTAAAATAATTTTTTTAAATTGAATAAATTTATACATTGCAAGAATGTGCCTTACATATTTCAAAAGATTTACTGGTATGAGTCTTTTCTGCCAGCAGTATAAATTAGGAGTGATTTTACTGCAGTTGTGCTGGTATGAGTTAATCCTAAATGAGGAAAGACTCTGCGCTGTAAGTGTGTAGCATTTTTAAAGAGAGGCATGAGGGTGACAGTTCTAACAAAATCACTTTTAACGACTGGATTTTACCACTGCCATGTTTTGAAACCCCAGCTCAGCCTCTGAAATCCTGTTTTATCCAGAAAAAGGTACTTGCTGGCCTGTCCACTCCCATTGGCAGCAGCATGCGAGTTGCTAAGGATGATAGAGCCTAGGGCTTTGCTGGTGGGGAGTATTTTCCACATCCCATCTGCATCCCTGTAGAACTTGACCATTAGTCAGGCTACTTCTAAATGATGCATCTCTTTTAGAGATTTCTACTGATAACAAATGAAAGAGCATTTTTTTTTCTTACCTCATTATGCAGGCAGCTGTGTGACAGCGTTCTGACAAACTGTGTTATCTCAGGCTTCCAGCTGCAAGCTGTTCTCATCAATGCTGCTGCGAACTGTTTCCTACTAACCCTTTCGCCTTTATGCCCGTTTTTATCAGAATTTAATTTTAATGTGAGGACAGTCAAATATAATGCCAGATGTGGGAAGCAGATAGTTTCCTTTGTGTAAGAACATAGCAGGGGAGGTCTTCTAAAGGACCAGCCACACGGAGTGCGGAGGGCCTGTGCTGCAATCATTATGTTTGATTCCTGTGGATTATTATTTTTATTATTGTTATTATTATTCTAAAGTTGCCATTTCAACCTTTCCTCACATTTGCCTTGGCGCTGAACTGGAAAGAGAAATTAAACAACAACAAAAGAGCTGTAATTTAAAAGAAAATAAAAAAGGAAACGTGCATCCCTTGGTCCAAGTTCGCAGTGTGCTGGAAGGTGCTCAGTCTGCTTTTCTGTTGACTCCTTCCAGCTGCTCTGATGTACCAAAGAGAACTGCAAAACGGCTGCAGGAAAATCTTGTTTGGCATCTACTGAAATTACTATTTCTGAAAAACGTGACCTCGTTCCCTCAGGTGGAGCACCCCAGCCTCAGCTAGGGAAGGTACAAGCAAATCTACGTATGCTCAGGCTACAGAAGGGTAGAATACATTTCCCTGTGGCACTGGGTTGTTTTTGCTTAGTTTACAGCACAAACAGAGCTGTATTTTGACAGATAGGCTGAATACTGTTGAAGAATCAGTTCCAGTTTTGCTCAATTGCAAGTGAAAAGAGCCAAGCCAAAAACAAGCTGCCCTTCACGATTTTTGTTCTGATAAGCAATGAAAAAAATCAGCTTGAGAGAGGAATGCCCCTTCATCCTCATCTTTTAGTCATCATTGTCATCGTCATAAATAATAGCTTCGTGCTGAGGCCTCCAGACTTACTTTGTATTTACTATTACCTGCAGGAATTTCTCTGGCGAGGCTGGTTTAGGTGTGCCAGGCTCCCCATCTCCCCCAAGCCATAGCACAGAACAGCCTAACACAGCTTGCGTGCACGTTTTATTTTGGGTTGTTACTTCCCAGTGGGGTATTCTACAATTAGCGCTAACCTCGCTAAAGCAGTGGCGTGTAGGATCACGTTTGCCTTCTCGTGACCCTCAGCTTTTAGAACGATTTTAACGCATTTATGACATTGAGCAACTATTCGTTGCACTTTAACAAATGAAGTTACAGTCCCAAAAGAATTAGTTTCATGCTCTTGAGTGGTACAGTAATTTAGTAGTCCAAGAATTCTAGTAATTTAGTACTCTATTTTAAGTAGTTCAAGCCTAATTAATAGGATAGTTTTCTTGTAGGAGAAATGTCATCTGTACCTATATATAGAAAAGCTATCATGTTAATTAGGTTTATATTATTTTAAAATAGGCACATAGATATGCACACGTTTGTGTTGATTTAGGTACTTAATGCAGGCCCTGTTGGCCCACATTACTGCTTCGCTCTTGCTGTTCTACCCTCTCACAGACATGTGCACACATGCTTTTAACCAAGACAAGGAAAATTCAGTTGTGGCTAACAAGGAGAGTGGAATAAGATGTAAGTTTATTGAATAAGGGGGAAAAAATCACATTAACCCCATAAAATACACAAGGTACGCACTTGGAAGACCTTCTTTAAAGCTATTGTGGAAAAATGTCTGTTCTTGTCAAAAGCTGTCCTGCATTGCTAGTGAAAAGGTATTAGGTGCAGGTGTCAAACATGCCTAATGAGGCATGAGGAGTCGACAGCAAAATAACAGAGATTATACGTACAGAGGATTGTGAATGAAGTGTGAATAGCAGCCTGGATGTATGACTGACACAGAAAAGAGGAGAAGACAGGAAAGAAGAAAGAAGATCCATCACTCACTTAAGGAGAATGGACATTTTGAATCACTTGATTGATATCTTCCCATCCAGTAATCCTACAACTTTGAAGATCTACATTTAAAAATAACCTAAATTGTTCCTCCAAGAAATCATGAGTTTATTATAGGTCTTCAGGGTATTTTGCCTAACTCTGAGAGCCGAGGAGAAACATAATAAATGGCTCTGGGTGTGTGTATTAGCACACAGAAAGTTCGGGCACACCAATCTGCTTTGTCAAATTAACAGCTTGTTTATGAAGTTAAAAAAGATTCAAGTAGCAGTATTTAAAACCAAAACTCTTACTCATTCCGTTCATCATCTAGAAGTAATTTATAGTTAAATTGTATGTAACAGCATCTCCATTTCATCTGGAGGCAAATATGAAGGCCAATTTTTAAGGGATTGTTTTGGGGAAAGTTGATGTTCCTGATTCTTTTTATTGCCCAGCCTTCCTCTCCATCTGTTGCTTTCTTCTGTCGGATGGAGTCAAAAACTCTCTTTATGTCTAAACCATAAATCTAAAATGCTTAAGATATGAGTAATTTCATAGATGAAATTCCAAATGTTATTGGTGTTACGAAAATGTCTGGACAGCTAATGTCAGAGTTAAAACCTTATCCCTCATCTGTTTCCATCTGAACATAAAACTCCGTGATAATAAGCTGTTGTGCCTTTCTTTGGTCTCCATCTAAATGAAACAGCAGGGTAATATTTAAGGTTTGTATCAGTGAGACAGAATACCTTGCCTCTTGGCTAAGAAAAATAATTATCCTGCTCAGATAATTCCTGCTATTGGCACATTCAGAAACAGCCTGGGGGCTCAGTCTTGCTTCCTTTGAACTCGGTGGGAGTTTGGGGATTGACTTGAATGGGAGGAGGTCCTCCATCTCCGGCTGCATAGCGTGCCATCCAGGTCTTTCTTGGGCTGTGCATTACCACTCCGAGTACCTGTGGCCAAATGCAGAACCTTCGTTACAAGGGCCGTTGTGTTTTCTTTGCTGAGTAAAATGAGCAGAATCTAAACCTCAATGGATTGACATGGGACGAGGCGGGAAGGGCAGAGAAACCAATTTGTCCTTAACTAAGCAACACAAAAGGACTGCTGTGACCGCTGCTAAAATCAGGTAGCTTTTGGTTTGCTTTGCCAGGCTGCTGGGAGGGAGACACATCTCTTTATTTTCGCGGTTGTGGAGGGGGCAGTTTGGTGCAGCCTTGTCTGGCTGCAGCGTGGTGCCGGCGCTGCTCCCGTGGCCGTGGGGTATCGGCGCACGTCCTGCGCTCGGATGCGGCCGGGAGTAATTGCCTGATTGAAGGTGGCAGCAGATGGCTTCCCCCCCGCCGCCTTTTTCCTTCAGGTTTTCAATACATGAATAACAAAAGTTATTTAAAAACAACAACAATAACAATAACAACCCCCCCAACCCACACCTACAGGGAATTGTTTCCCCTCAGGATAGATGGATGATATATAAATGAAGTAATAGGTAGACCGCCTCCATTTTGGGGGGGTGCGGGGAGTGTTGACTGCTGTTTGCTTATACCCCAGCGGTGTTAACAAGCGGTAGATTGTTAGTGACAATCACACACTCGCTGGCACTTAAAGCAGAAGGCTTGATTTAATCGCAGAGCTGTCATTTATTATTCTGTTGTGCTATTCCACAGGGGGAAACGACTGATCAAGCGCCTGCTCCCCAGAGCAGAGGGCTTTTTTTTTTTTTTTTTTTTTTGTTATGTCTAAATCCTCAATACAAATTGCAGTATTTCTGGACTCCCAGCGGGACCCATTAGTGCCTGTGGGGCATTAAAGATCATTAATAGTGCTGTCAGATGGGGAGAGAGACAGAGAGGGAGTGAGAGACAGAGGAAGCCAGCAAGCCAGCCAGTTGCTTAGCTTTCTCAGAAATCGGAAATTAATACATCTGCTTCATTAATACTGGCCTGTGTTTGATGTTTGTTAGCTGGCAACTTTAATGATGTAGGTTAGCACCAGTCGGGCGCTTGCATGAATTGGATTCTTTCAATTACCTAAAGTTCCTTTTCCCCATCCTCCACCCCCCTCTTTCTCTGCCCAAAAAGTCAACCCTTAATTAGCAACTCTAAAAGAAGAGGAAGAAGCAGGAAAAAAGGCTGGGGTTTTTCCTTCCCCTCCCCAAGTGTGACAGCTACAATTTGCAACCTTGCCTGTATCCCATTAACTGTAGCTCTCCTCCAAGCATTTAACTGTATGGTAATCGAGAAGAAATGTTTTAATCACTGTGAACAACATGTTAATCAGTGCTCTGACTGAACACTAGGTATTAATTGGGTTAGGGTAAAGTGCTAATGTTTGCATCCAAGAATGCTGCTATCGAGTGCAAAGAAGACACAGATTCAGTGCTTTTGGCAGCTGTTAAACCCAAGGCAGCTTTGACTGGCAGAGTGACAGGGAGTAAGGAATGGGTTCAGCCCAACCAGAGCATGGGTGGACCTGCCATGTGTCCCCAGCCTTCATCTCCCCTTCTCTTAACCAGCTGTTGTGCCCGGCAAAGTTTATCCAAGACTTCTCTTATTCTTCTCTTCTTCTAACAGACTCAGTAGCCCCCCGTCTTTGCTTTGATGGGTCCTAGCACAGGGGCTGAGGTCCTTCTTGCATGGTTTGTGTATCTAGTCAAGAACAAGCAAGAGTAGTCTTCTCTAGATGTGCTCCATGCATTCATCTTACCTCACTGATCCCTGTATATCAGGTACCATCCATTGCTTCAGGCATTTCAGAATGGAGGTCTGTGGGCTATATCCAGCCTGCAAAATGGTGCTGAGATTGTCTAGTGAGAGTCAGCGTTGCTCACCTAACCCATCGCATTAGTTCCTTTCAGAAAATCTAGGTAAGAGACCCAGCCTGTAGTTGCATTGGGACAGAGGAAAGCTGAGCTGGCTATCAATAGCTGCCAAGGTGCTCCTGTTGCTTTCTGGAGAGCTGCCCAGGAAAAAGGCAGAAGGCACGACCTGAGTTTTTGTGGAAGATCGTAGTAGATAGCAGCCTTGTTCTGCTGTAGCACTGCTTCTGCCTCATGTCTGGGTTATGCCTCGAGATTGTCACTCCCTTCTTCTCCCCGCTTCTAGAGGATATTAGCCGGTAACCGCACTCTTCCAGACCTGAGAAGTTATTACATTCAAGGGATTTCCACTGAAAGCATTCGCAAAGCAAGAGACGTGCTCTTCCACCTGCAAGCCATCATGCATGCAGTGTGGTCAGCAGCAGGCTGAAGTTGGGTCTGATGGGACCATGGCAGTCTACAGACCGCAGTGAAAACAGGAGTGAATTTCAAAGGCGAGATAGATTGCCTCTGGAGTGGGTTTTGTTTCGTTTGTTCCCCTCGGTGTAGCTTTAAAGTGCAGATGTAATGGCTCAATATGAAAAATTAGTTGTTTTCCATGAAGAATCCACCACTAGTAGAAGTCATTCCGTAAAATGGTCCAGCAGTAGCCCTTTATACCAGTGACTGATTTATGCTGTTTAAGAAAGGCACCTCTCTTGTTACTCAATTAGCCATGAACTGTTTGCAACAGGGATACTGGGGATACAACACGTATAAAAAGAAAAGACAGATCGCTTTGGTTTTGGCCATTGCCTTCTCTTTAGGGCTTAAACTAGACTAGAGGAGATTAGACTAAAATCTAGAAAAGAATTTAGATTTTCCTCATGTCCACAACGCTTTTCCTTGTTGCAGCTGGTCCAGGCAAATCTTTAAGGACAAACCCCAACCAAACAGATGATCAATGAAGAGACTAGGAGCCAGTTTCTAGCAGGGATCGTCATGAGGTGACTCCACGAGCCTAAGTTTCAAAACCTTTTCAAGGTTTGGATTAATTTGTGTCACTTTATACAAGTGCGTTGCATCTTTAAAGACCCTTGAGGAAAAAGTGCCATTGAATGGGAGGCACTGGACTGAGCTTCATAGCCTTGGTTGGACTCCCAGCTCTGCCCCAGCATGTGTGTGATGCAGATAAACCAAGGCTAGACTCTCGGAGGTATTTAGGTGCCAGCTCCCATAGAAATAAAATGGAGTTAAAGGGCAAAACTCCCAGAAGGAAGTCTCTCCTTTTACTATTTCTGAAATGAGAATGCTTCTCTCTCGTTCTCTTGTCTTGGCCTTTTAAGCTCCGAGGGTGTGCCTGTGTGACACATCACCTCCTGCCGAGAAGCAGGGTGCGACAACGGTGGCATGCTGCTCGCATGCACGTCTCCTGTCTTTGAACACCAGCACGGGGCAGTGTGCTGATGTGCCCTCCGGTCTCTAGGCTGCCTCACGGCGAGTGCTATAGCTCTGCTGTCTCGACCTCGCTCTGCTGAGCTGGGGCAGAAGCAGTGCGTCTGGTCTCTTCCAGTGAGGGACCTGGCCCTGGTTGATACTGCTGTAACTGAAAGCAGACCCATTTAATTTCAGGTGTTACCCAGTTTAAAACTCATTGTCATCTACTCTAACATGCTCAGTGTTGCCTTGTGATGCTAAACCTGTGCTGCGAAGGCTCACGTTGCTTCCTCACATCTCTGCTCTGCGTGTTTTAGCAGGAGTTTTCTCTTACACGTGCCACATTTTTTCTTGTATCATCATATGGTGTGAACAACCTCCTCTCTCTAGTGACTTCATGGGAAAAGTCACAAATTCAGCTTTCGTATTGTACGGCAAAAACACAAGGTTATGTCAGATGTAGGTTATTCCGGTGCTCATACTCTTATCAGGTCAAGAAGAACTAAGACAGTGGTTCCATGGAAGGTAAATCTTGTTTCGGGCACTTAAGTTTGGATTTTAAAAAATCCATGGTCATATGACACAAAGTCTAATGTACTAGAAACCCTGCTGACTCAAATGTAGTAAAAAATTTTAAAGGGATAACTTTGTCCTGGAGAAATGCGTGCTGGATCAAGTGTTGTCATCCTGATTTTGCCATGCACCAGGCGTCACCTTTCCCCCCACAGCCGAGGTAGGACGTAAGTATCTCTTGCCAGTTTGTTCCTGCCCAATTCAAATAAAATCTGCATTGTCAGAAGATACGGGAGAGTGGTCATCCTGTAGTAATGAATATGAAACTCTAGTCTGATACTTCCAGCATTTAAAAACATTCTTCATGGGATGATACCAGTGTGCATTTTTTTCATAGACAGGAAATTAATTTCACTAAAATAAGCTGATAGTCTCATCCTTCTGTTACAAGTAGAGGAACTGAGATATGCTATGACTTCCCCGGTGTCCTGTGATAAACAGGGGCAAAGCCAGGTTTAAATTCTACAAAGCCATTCTGTGCTCTGCGAATGAAGTAGTTATGCTTTCTCCTCTGGTTTAGAGCTGTACACTTTTCCCCCCAAATCTACTGTATCGCAGACTTCCAGTTGCACTATGGAGTGTCTGAGTGTCTGAAACAAAGTTGATGGGGTTTCTGGGAATACTTCTTATACGTAGCAAAAGCTCCACCTGGATGAACGGTGAGTAATGGAAAGAAAGGGAGAAATACCTCTACGTGCCATGAAAAGAATCACTTAAACTAAGAGAAATGCCTTTCCGGGGAGGATAGTAGGACTGTAACGACCTGTCTTGCTGGAGAGGCTGGTCAACACTCAGTGATGCTCGTTGTGAGCTGATTTAGTAGGTTCAAGTAAGACTTTATTGCGGTGTCTGTGCCTTTTCCCTTCCCACCGGTAGGAAAACGTTCATTGCTTTTGCTGTGAATGCAAGCCCAGTCTGGCGCCACTGGTTTCATGTTCATAGCTGTGTGACTTAATATCCACTGCATAACTGAACTACCGAGTAGGTTAAGATCCTTGTAAGTGAGACTTTTATTATATGCAATGTTGCTCCACCATAGACTGTAATTGGATTTTTTTTTTATTGATTATGTGGTTAACTTTCCTTTTCACAGCAATAAATCTCAGACAGCATTTAACTTTATAAAGTGAGGAGGAGAGGAAAGTATCAGGTGAGGATTGACCCTTCCTGCATTCCCCCGCCCCCTCTCTCTTTTTTTTTTTTCCCTCCTTCTCTTTTTTTCCCGTTTTTACACTCTTTCTTTACAACTTCTGTCAGGTGAACCAGTGGTGAGGCTGTGGCATCTCTGACAGCTGAACGCGGCAGGAATCTCTCAGGCATGCTTGACAATGCAAGCTCCGTTCAGAGAGGTTTCAGCATTTGGCTTTCGCTGGTGCCAGCAATTATGGAAGAGGCATACTCAGCTCTAAGCACTCAAGTGCTGATGGACAAAGTGCTGGTTTAACAGATCTGCCTAATGGGGAGCAGGTGAATAAATACACGATTAGAGAGTCCTTCACAATAACAGCCTTGTTATCAGATATTATGTAGAGTTTGAATTCCTTGAGGGTTTTTTCTTTTTTCAACTGATGATCCCAATTGTATTTAAAAATACGTATATGATTTCCAAGATTTCAACTGATATGAAAATCACAGGGTATGAAAATACGCAGGATTGTTCTGTAGTCTTTCTAGGTCATCTGGGGTTACTAACAGGCAGATTCTGTGTGGTATTAAGCACTAGCCATTCTCATTGACTTCAACAAGTACTAGCAAAATTCAGGCTTTCAGTGCTGATCGTGAGTTTTGTATGTACTAAGGATGGGGGGGAACTTTTGTTGCAAGATGTACAGATAACTTCTTTCTTTATTTTTCTAATTGAGTACAAGGAAAGCCTGTGTGCAATCAGAGAACAGATTATATTCCCTTTACCAGTGATGCCCTGACAAGAGGAAGCTGTGTTTAGCAGAACAAAGGGGTATATAGACCACTCGGAGTAAAAAGGTCAATAGTCTCTATCCCTAATGCTGCATCTATAACACATTTAGCTATTAAAAGCTCTCCTTTGTTGGCCTAATTAGGAGGTAAAGGATACGTTTATGGATGGTGCTGATAGCACAGGTAATGAGGGTCCGTTCCAATGGTGGGGTTTTGAATCCAGGTCTGATCTGGAGATGAATCACTTGAAAGGGAAGCTGGAAATGGTGGGATCATTTGGTGCCCTTAATATTTTCTGTAGAAATCTCTAATGAACAACTCGGTGCCCTTCAGAGTCATGGCCTTATTTTACAACTGGGGAGGGTATCTTTCTTTATTCTTTGGCAACACTTTAATATCAGTCACACCAATGTAGTCTTAGGAGCTAGAAATGAATTGGATAGTCTCTGTTTTCAGTCTCCAACTTGAAACACATTGGCTTCATTTTCAGAGGGAATGAATGCTTCTAGCCCCAGTAAAGAAGGAAATTAGAGCTGTAGGTCATGAACACCAGCTGTGCAAACTCAGTTCAAGGTGTTGCAAGCGTATCTGACACTGTCCACTGAAGTCAGCTGGTGTCAGAACCAAGAGTTTTAGCTTAGGAATGAGGGGTACGCCACTTTTTGATTTCCTTTGCACATTTTCACCATTTTGCTTTCCTACGTTGAGGGCAAATAGCTGCAATATCAACCATGAGCATTTAATGGGAAAGAACCCATTAAAATGGCAACCTGTCATTAAAGTCGCAATAGCAAAGGTTTATGTTTTTTGTAAAATGAATGAGTGGAACCAAATGGCAAGATGACTTTGTTCAGGGGCATTCACCCAAGGATGAGTAACGTCTGTGTTACCATACTACTTTCTAAAGAGTCTACCTCTTCCGTTATACATCTTTTAATGCTGAAGGGAAAGAAACCACCTGCCTCCATTAGGGAATGTTACTGAATTGAAGGTTTAGGTTAGCTGACATGCCGTTGTCCAAGATAGATGGGTTGGTGTGGACAAGAGCTGCTGGTGTTCAGCACTGGGGTAGCCGCTGTCCGGGGAGCAATCTCAGCTCACTAACACCAGGCAGAGCACAGCACATCCTCAGCCACGCTGACCACTCTGCCGTCCTCCGTGCTGTGGCAGCCACCCCGACACGTCCCACGGTGTTTGCATGCAGCAATATTTTGGAGTGCAGACTGAGCAGGCGTGGAAATGCTTTGGCCATGAAACTGTGTGCAATTACAGAGACGGGCACTTTAGAAAAGAGCTTGACAATGTAGGAGTCGCTCACTCTCAGAGGAATATCTCTTAAGTGAAAGCAGAGAGGAGATGGCTTTGCTGCTGCTGCTTTTCCTCCCTCAGGCTCTCTGACTTGACTCTTGAGAAGTCAGCTGGGAAACTGTATGACTCTACCCACTTGTCAGAAAAACACCTGCAGAGAGAGACAAGTCATGCCTTGTACCTTGGAGCCTGCAAAGCTCAAATCGATCTTGATCCCCATAGACTTACAAGATAGTGAGCACATTGCGAGATGCTGTGGGCCCCCAGCTCTCTTTGCTTTCAGCTCCCAGTGGCCTCAGTCAACACCACCGGGGAACGGCGAGCCTCCCGCACGGCGGAAGCCACTCTAGGCAAATACATTTGTGCTTTGTTATGACAAACCACTACTTTGTTCCCGCAAGGTTGCCTGCGTTACGCCTCTCCGTCCTGATCCAGGGCAGGAAAAGCACCTTTTTGTATTGTGCAGAGATCTGAAAAACATTGCATCTCTTCTGCAGCAATTCTTTCCCACCACCTTGTCTCTCTTTTTTTTAAAATTTTATTTCCCATT
>NW_028262331.1:1910000-1940000 GCF_047370975.1 Nipponia nippon | reverse complement strand
GCTCAGCAAAGAGAGCTGGATAAGACCAGAACAAATGTAGCTGAACGGCTCTTTCTGTTTTTCCTAAGACCTTGGAAATTTCCAAATGTTAGTTTTGGCTCCTATATTTGAAAAGACTTCCTAAGTCTATTTTTTTCCCCTTCTAGTTTTCCTTGCTTAATTCACAATGACATTAAAATACTTTCCCACTCTGGCCATGAATGGCATGAAGTTGATGAGTTTTGCTTAGCTGTAGACCCATGTTGGTGAGGGACTTCAGCCTACACACAATAGTTCCTATTCACAGAGGCATTGCGTGGGGAGAAGTGGGTGTGCGTGCTGATGCAGAGCCGGGCAAAGACTAAGTTATTTTGCCCATGACACTGAAAAGGTTTCAGTTGTGGAGAAGTCCAGTAGGTGAAAATTGCTCCCTAGTAGAAGTCCAGGGGATGGCCACAGGACAGGTTGAAGCTGGAGCTTCAGCGACGCTTACGTGATGCCCAGCATGCACTTAGGGGGCTTTCACAAGGGAAGAAACAAGTCTGAAGAGGAAAGTACCAGTTTTAAATGCCACTTTCCAGAACAAAGCAGCTGCATGTTCTCTGGCCAGAATGTGCCGTAAGTATTACAATTTTGCTTTGTAATAAGGATAACAATAATACATACAGGGAGTGAAAAGTGGTGTAGGATTCCTTGGAGCTCAAAAGAGTTTCCTTTGGTCCGTGGCTTTACTGATTTGCTGCAGAGCTGTAGCTGGCAGTGAGACATATTGACAAACCATTGAGTTGTGGAAGTATAACTCTGCTTTCAGGTAAACATTTATGGGTATCTATTAATGCTGCACTTTACACACGACTCTGAATGTGCAGCATAATTCAGAGAACTTTTATCTTTCCCATTCCTTAATTTTTATAAGTATTTGATATGCTCATAGGGAAGGAAATGGAAGGAGAGATTGTGAAGCTGTAGCTGTCACATAGAAGGTTCCTAGAACAAACATTACAGACTAATTTTCCTTACAGTTTTCTGTCTTGTGCTGCTTTATGAGGAGAATTACATTGTGAGTGGAGTCACGGCAAGGCGTTTTGATGTTCAGAGCAGGTCTTTGCCTGCCATTCCAGTTCATTCCAGTCGTCCCCTTCTCCTGTGGGAATTGTGCTTCCAGGGTGGGCCTTGGTGTGTCTGTCCTCTTTCGGTAACCGCCTTGACCCACTCTGGTTGCAGCCCTGCTGAAGATTGTTTTCCATGCAACTGTCGTAGAAAATAAGACATCTTCGTTAATGAGTGTAGTCAACACAATTTATTTCTTATTCATATTTTGATGCAAAGTACACTTTTCAACTGCTTTATAGGTCGTATTGCTTAGTCTGGTTACCTAAAATGATTTCTAAAGCATTCCCCACCCAACAGTGTAGCAAGGCAAGGAATGAAAGAGGCAATTGCTCCAGCACGTCCATCGGAGTGCAGTGCCAGATAAAGTGAAACATGAAGGAGTGCGATCCAACCTGCCAGGGTGAATCTGTCTGAAGCGTCCACTGCAGGTTTGGCAACAGCGAGCTTTATTCTTTTTCACCTCACTTAGCAAGGTTGCTCCAGGTACTATAACGTCTCCTGATGGCCTCATCCATCTAGTGATTTCTACAGGTT
This sequence comes from Nipponia nippon, assembly GCF_047370975.1. Classification (NCBI taxonomy): domain Eukaryota; kingdom Metazoa; phylum Chordata; class Aves; order Pelecaniformes; family Threskiornithidae; genus Nipponia; species Nipponia nippon. The sequence continues at coordinate 1,938,374 of NW_028262331.1, read as the reverse complement.
GTCCCTTCCTCCTCTGTTCCTGTGCCCATGTCAGCTCATGTGCTGGGATGAATTACTGTGATGCAAGCTCTGCTTTGCAATTTGTGGCATGCCTTGGCTGACGCCAGTGCCAGATGGTTTTCAGGGACAATCCTTGAGCAGATCCAAGAGCGTGTGACCAGCATACAGAGCTGTTCTTGAACAGCACCGTACATATTGGCAGAGAGAAAAACTCACTTGGAGCTTATGGAGAGTATTGGCAGGGGCACCGGAGCTCATCTAGTTCCTTGCTGTCCGACAAGCCGGCCAGGAAACGGAGGTTGGCTCACATCTGTGGGACTGCTGCAGGGAAGGACAGAAGGTCATGCCAGCAGGGTCCTGCTGACAGAAGATTAGCGGTCTGGCTTGGCTGGCAAGGTGCTGCCGGGTGAACCTCAGCAAGCAGGGATATTGCCGATGAATTATATGGTTCTCGGGTGAAAGTTCAGTGGTGGTGTGCAGCCACGAGAGAGGGTGCTGCTATTTCTGCCTGCTAGAAGCAAACAGTGCACCAGCCACAGCGTATTAGGCAGGAGATGGAGGGATGGGAAAGACCAGTGGCCTTTCCAGCTGCCCTTCGATTGCCCTTGCAGCCCAGAGCCTGCAAACCAAGGCGGCTGCACGATGCTGGCTGTCTCCTTTCCCAGCTCTATCCCTCTCACCTCAGTGGCCAGGCAACTAGAGATGGCTGTGTTGGCTCTGCATCATTCCAGGGTGTACTTAGGGTGGAAATCCTTTGGGTAGGACTATAGCAGTTTTAAATTAATTGAGGGTTGTGAGAGCATGTCGTAAAGTGGGCCCAAGTCTTGAAGACCCTGTGTTGTCTTCGCTTGGTTCTCCTCAGAAACTGTGGGACTTGTTCTTGGGTACAATCTGAGCAAGAATTTTTAGGAAAGGAGGCCACAGACCTGCTTTCCTCTGGAGCAGAGCCTCCCACAGATATCTCTTTTGCCTCCGCCTTTATCGTTTTTGTCATTCTGGTCCTGCCTGGCAATGATATTTTACGTCTGGCATTACTTTAATAATAAAAATAAAAAAGGGGAAAAGATTTCTTGATAGCTGTGTATATATTTGATACAATCTTCTTTTACTGAGTGTAAGGCCATTGGAGGAACGGGTTATCTCAGGGCTGCAAACCGCCATTCTATTAGTCTGTTTGAAGTTATCTAGAAAGTCTGTTTGAAATATAGCCTCCTTCTCCCCCTCCCTCTCAACCTTCCTTCCCCTTAAGTATATTTTCAGGCCCAGATCAAAACAAGACTGTACTGCAATACGAAAACATTGTTTAAAAGGTCTTCACTCCAAGGTTTTATTTTTAGCCCGTTCTGGTAAATGGGGCTGGTCCAGGTTGCTTCTAACCTTTATGCAAATTTAACTATAATTCAGCACAATATTTATAAGATTCAGAGTTAATTAAATCCCAGTGGATATCAGACCCTGTATGACCTCATTACAGTTATACACAACCGCCTAATTTCCCAGAACAACCGCTGAGTGGAGGGTGCGCTAATTTAGGGAATGTATGGACATATGTACTGTCTAGATGTCTGTCTGTTACAGCTGAAATGGCAAGATTAGTGCTCCTCACTTTAACGAACTCCTATTGAAAATCACATTATCTTTTGTTAATAGACTCTTTTTTTGTTCCGCTGGATCTTTAATCGATAGAAATAAAATTAAAGAGACATTAATTATCAAGCCTTGAGTTCTGAGCTGGAAGGCATTTTAGAAATGCAAAGTATTATTATTGCTATTAATTTTATTAGATAGGCCTCATTTTTTCCCCTACATAATGAAGAATTTCGGTGGATTTCACCTGTGTGCAAAGGGGCTAGCTCGAGGCCCCTTGCATCGCTTAAGTCTTATTTGGGAGGCTTCAAAGTAAGGCTTAAATGATTCATGGGAGCAGGGATGGGAGGTTACCATCTGTGAGCAGCTGAAAATTAAATCATTTTTTCTGTCCTTTAGTACACATGATCTGGTATGTACAAAGACACATATGTATGTGCAAACACGTGGGATTTTTTAATTTCATTTTCAATCTGAATACTTCTCCTGATCTTCTCTGTTTAGTCTTCTAAGTTTTTGCCTGTTATTGCCACGGACACATGAAGGGTGGGAGTGGGTGTTTCTCAAGAGAACGTTCATAGAAGAAACTCCATGCAAGGGAGTAGGAAGGAAAAATTGTGTTTGAATATATTGTAGTCCAAAGTTGACTGAGAAATCATGATTTGATTGTAAATAGATTTCACTGTATTTGGATTAATTTCATTTGGGACAAAACTTCACTACTTCTTTTCCTATGAAAATGAAACACTTCTATCTCGTAAAAATATGGAATGACAATGTTTGGAATTCTGTCATGCACACGAAAAAGGAATTGTTTATGTTGGGGTTTTTTGGTGTGGTGGGTTTTTTTGGTGAAAAAACCTAGCAGCAGTGACTACAAGTAACTGTTTTTCGATCTGCAAAACCCCTTTATTTTCATAATCATATTCAGAACTGAATGTTTTGGTTTGATATATTAAAAAAAAAAAATCTCCCCTGGGTTGGTTGGTTGTTGGTTGGTTGGTTTAGTTTTCCTTTAGATTTCTTTCCGTTTCTTTTACTCATGAAAGGGATGAAAGGTAGGAACATGAGTTTCTGCTTTGTCAACATGGGTTTGCACTTTCAGCACGTAAATACTTTCACCAGTTTATCCACAACACGTACATATATATATTCCCGCTAGCAATCCCACTTGCCATGAGAAGTCAGCAGCCTGCAGTGCTTGAGTCTGATCTGCTCTGCACTGCTCTGTTACGCGGTGTGATGAATAGGTGCAAGGGCACGTGTCCAAAGTTCTTCTAGAGTTTACAAAACAAAGCATATACTCGAGTTGGCAAAACAGTAACGTCATTCCTTTGTGTGACATTAGAGAGAAGAAAATAAAATTGCCATAATCTCCATTTGCACCAGGGAATGGACAGTATTCATAATCATTTCTTTGTTATTACTGGATATGAGTACGCTCGAGTCAGATGAAAGGGTAAGTAACATGAACATGTTTTTGATGATCAGGAATGACATAGGCAGAGATACAGCAAACAGAGTGACAGGGACTGTATGGAGCAGTGAATGACGGGACCTCTGATCTCTGTGCCCACAACTTTGTATGATAGGAGAGGCAGCTGCAATCTGTTCCATTTAATGTGAGCTAAGCACAGCCCTCGGGCTATTTGTAAGCTGCCAGGGAGCTTTGCGTTGCACAAAGTTTGGGCACCTTGCTGAATTTCGTGGCTGTAGCTGTGCTGCAGGATTTGACAGGGTGAGAAGTTTCTTAAATAGCTTTCTGCCAAATTAAGAATAGTACCCATATGCAGGTCAAAACTGCTCGGTGAATGGGGATTTCAAACTGTGGCATCTTTGTCCCCTTCTTCCAGGAACAAACTAAAAAGTGATTCTGTGCCTGGGATGCAAAGTGCCAGGAAAAGACCAGTGGATGAAGAATATCATCGACACTAGCAAACACACACCAAAACAAAAGTAAAAAGCCCAGCAGGCCAGAGAGGACAAAGTATCTTTATCACAGAAGCACCCTTTAAAAGCTTTCTGAGGGCCTGTGGGGATTTTGTGGTGGTTGGGGTTTTTTTTTGTTTGCTTTACGCTGCCTTCAGAGTTGCTCTAGTTCATTAATTTTTAACAATTTATCAGTATGGGAAGATAAATCCCCTGCAGTCCCTTTTAATATATTTTCTTCTTCTTTTCAAGTAAATGATTGATGAGTATCAATAGGATTGTTCAATACAGAGTGGTTGCTAATGTAGGGACCCTCTTGCCTGAGGGTTCCTACCATAGTTTATAACCCCGCGCAGATTGTCTGGTTAGGATCTTAAGTAGCCAAAGCTGTAAAAGTTTATGTATATGTGTGGGTGGGGGAATAGAGAGAGCTCACAAGTAAGCAAGGCACATTTCCATTAATCATCTTGCTTTCCTTTTGGCTGCTGGATTGGGCAATACGTTCTTAGCTAAGCAAGTTGGGTGGGGAAGAGTTTTTCTTTGTTAATATTTGCCTCTGGAAAACAGGGCCCAAAGGTTCGGTATTATGCAGAAGGAGTCTCATCAAGGAGAAAGTGTGTTCTGCTGGCTGAGGCACAGAGCAGGGTTCGGCTGATCTGGCTTCTGTTTTCATCCCTGCTGTGGATGTGCTGCGTCACACCAAAGCACGCAGTTTGGTCATCAGCATGAATTATTGAGCTCCAGTGAGACGGCGCGAGTTGTTGCTGCATCACATCAACGGTGTGCTTCTGCCCCGGGGACTGGAGCTCACGGCCGCTCCAGCAGTCTTCCAGTGGTCTTCACACCATTCAGGCTCCTTTCACTTTGGGTGCCATCATCAGTATTGAATTAGCGTAGTTCCTTGGATCTCGAGAAGAGACAAGAGCCCTTTTGGTAGGTGCTGAACGCTCACAAAACAAAGATAGTCCCTGCCGTGATCTCACCATTTCAGGAGGTAGGAAACAGATGGATGCACAGACACAAGAGTATGCAGGGAAGCAACGGAGGCAGCGCTGGCCAGCACGCTGGTGGGCGGTCTCGACACACCAACCACCAAACTGCTGTCAAGTATTTTTCCTTTTCATTTAGTATCTCGGGTCTTAAAGGACGACGAACTGTAGAGCTGCATGGGAGTGTGAAAGGTCCCAGCACCATCGTAGGGGAGCATAAGATGAGAACTAGGTGTCCAAGTCCCACACACATGTTGGTGAGACTTGTCACGTCTCCGTAAGGCTAGGTTGTACAGCCAATGTGATATTAAATTAAGTGATATATAATCTAATGGCTTCGCTAGCCTTTAAAAGCAAAGCTGAGATATAAAGGGCTTTGGGCATCTTCCTAGGCAGTCAGTGCTACGGAGATGCCAGTAAGGATTCTTACACTTCAGATTTGCAACATGCGAGTCAAGGCAAAAATGAAGGAAATTTATTTCTTTACATTTGGAAATTTCCAGCACTTACGTTTTTAAATTACTTTTAAGGTCAGATCTGTGATACATTTTAAAAATAGGTAATGAAAAAACCAAAGCTCCCCAACAGAAGAGAAGTGGGTCTTGCATTTCAAAATCCGCATCAAATTCTTATGGCAACATATATTTTTAGTAAATAGGGGAAGTTTCTGTGGTAGTAAGCTAACTCCTATAGCAACTGTGTATTTTCTGCAATTTTTCTAGAAAGAAAGAATTATTTTTGCCATTAATATAACTGCTAAGACATATACATATCCATAATACTGTTTGGCACTTCGGTATTGTAGCATTTTAAATTTTCGGAGCCATATATTGATCAATTCCTCCACATTTCATTCACCTTTTAGTTTTTCAGTATTTTCGTTCCACTTCTCTGAATGGGGTACTAAAGCCCCATCCCGTTTTCACTCACTGAAGGTCACCGAGTGAAGCCGTGACTCTCTGTGATCCGTACTGAGACCTCTAAACCAGGCTACCTCATACTGCACAGAGGTGGGAAGTGATCTCATAACGGGTAAGGGACAGAAGCAGACACAGCTTTATAGGTGGCAAAGGAAACATTAAAAAAATCCATTTGTGGGTACATATTCTCTCCAAACAGATGAGGCAATTAAAGGAGAAAAAACGACAACAAAGGAGAAGCAGAGTCTACTAACATTTGCTCAGTGTGAATCTCAGATTTCTCTGTGGGAGTTATTTAAATTTACACCAGTGAAAGAGGCAGCAAAAGTGGCTTTCCACAGCCCGATGCCCCGCATCTCCTTCTGCTGTAAATTAACCTGCTTTCCCAATGACTTCACTGCACTAACTCCCTGGAGCAATTGCTGAGATGACAGAACTAAGCGTTGGTGTCTGGTGCTGGTTCCCCAGACCTGGCTCTGGACAGAGTTTTAGGAGTGATTAATTCCTCAATTCGCACTCGGAGCTTCGCGTGGACAAACAGCCCTGTTTGCTCACATGAGATGAATTGCGAATCAGGACCCCGCAGTTTGCCTGGTAGGGAAGGGCAAGGTTGCTTTGCTGTTTGGAGATTCTTTTTTGAGAGGTCTAAATTACAAAACTGTTCATTTTGTTTAAAGGAAGATTATGATCTCTGGAAGAAATATAGTACTGGAAGCAACGACGCACACAGTGCTCGGAAACATTCGGTGTATTGGACCTAACTGAAAAAAACCCCTTCCCAAACAATGCACCGGCCGTTAAATAAAAGTATTCACTTAGCCTGGAGCAGCAGAATTATTTGGAAAAAGTAAGTCCTGCGAAGATAAACAATTGGCTGAATTTAACTATCCTAATATTTGTTACACGGCCGCTATCGATCTGTCGATTGTCAGGGAGAGCCGTGATGGATCACCGCCCGCCCGGGCGGCAGCGTGGGCCGGGCGCCCGATGGGAGCCCCAGGCTCCGCAGCTGCAGCCGCGGCTCGGGGCGGCACTGGCGGCACGGCGGGCTCGCCGGGGACGGCCGCGTTTAGCCGCCCTCCAGCCTGATGAGGAGTTTGTGATATACAGAACCCAAACATGTATCAATGCGGGGAAATGTTATAGGTTTATGAGGAGAGTGATTAAAAATGTATCAAAGAGGCTTGTAAAGCTTATGGTTCAAGTTAACTGTATGAAGTAAACAGCCTTTAAGTGTCTCTTGGGACTGTGACAGATAGTCTGTGGGTGTTACTGCAACATGGTACTAGTGATTGTTCTGGCCATCCCAAACTAATCACCATCTGTGTGTATGAGCCTCTTGGGAGCTCCTGGTTGTTGGACAATCATGGTTGTTAGCATTTTTAATCAGTTTCTGTGCAGCGCAGATAGAAACCGTATGCTCCAGCCTTTATTTTCCCTACTCGTGGAGAATTACTTACTGCAGCACTAAAAAGGGGATGTGGGAGTTCCTGCTAATTTCAGAGGGTCGCATTCGCCTCGTGTGCCCAGTCGTGGTGACATTTCCCTCGACGTTCCCTGGCCCTGCTCTGAAGCGCTAGGGTAAGAATTACGCTCTTGTTTTGCTGCTGGCAAGGTGGATTGAAATGCGAGTCCTTCGCTCTGCCTGGCAAACACCCCTCCTCCTCGTGGCCATGCTTCCTGCATGACTCAAAGGCACTGACACAAATGCATAACATTCGGAATCGCGGTTGGGGAGATGGAGTTGGGGGGTTTATTGTCCTTCTTGGTAGTGAGAAATAGCTGCTGAAGTAGGAAGAACCAGAGCAGATCATTGCCTGAAGCAGGAGACTATGTGCAGTTGAAGTTATAGGCCCTGAGAGAGTTCCCAGCTGTACTTGCCTGGCTGTCGATGCAAGAGACACTGCAGGCGAAGATGGCTCCGAGAAGTGGAGGGGCAAAACAGAGAGGGAAAAGGATGGCTCTGATCCAGGCTCTGAGGAGCAGAGTCGCTGCTAAGAAGAAAAAGCTCTTCTCTCATTCTGTACCGAAGTGCAGCTCATCTCAACAATTAATCCTTTAAGAATTAAAATCTGGGGGCCTGGATCCGCACTCCGCAGTCGTTTGACATCTGTGCAGAGTGGCTGGAGAAGCGCTGCCGTGCTGGGGCTGCTGGAGCTTTGCGCAAGCGGCACTGGCTCTTCACGTGCGAGGCTGCAGGCAGCCCGGCCCGGAAAGTGCTGAATTGTCAAACCTGGCATCAGCTCCAGTGCCCCCCTGTCCCCATCTCCCTTCCCCAGCCCCAGATTGAGCTATTAAGTACCAAACAAAGGGCTGTGAGTGTGCGGAAGAGAAGGCAGTTATTGTACACTGGAGGTAAAGAGGGGAGAAGAGAGGAATAACGAGCAGGCTAAATTCCCTCCTGTTACAAACAAGCTGGAGTTCTTGCCTTAAATGAAAGGTCTTTTTTGTTTTCCTTATCAATGTTGCCATCAGTTTTCTTGAGCTCTGCTCTCCTTTGCTTTTCTTTTTTAAAGGACTTGTATCGGGCTTCTTACTGATTTTCCTTTAGCCACGAGGGTGTGAAGCCGAGGGGCGGTGCGCTGCTGGTGGGTTTATTATTAGTTGTTGTTGCTATGTCTGTGCATCTGTGTGAACAGGATCAGGTTTTGAAGAACGAATTCAAATGAATAGAGCAATTTTCCGGTGCACTGACAGGTGGCCTGTTTGAGTGGAGGATAAGCCGTTCTCTGCATCGTTTGGGTGATGGGTCTGATATATTTATTCATGTTGATGTGACCAAACACTTCATTCTCTCCAGTCCTGTCTATGGATCGTGTAAAGTCTAACACAAAAGAGTTTCGCAGTCGGTTCCACGCCTGCAGTGTTGAAAGGCGGTCTGTGGCTTCCCACCCTTCTTTCTGATACTTGAAAGAGATATCTCACTGAAAACTGTATTCTGGTGCTGGCAGACCCAATTGACAAGTAATTTCTGTTTATCTGTTGTCAAAAGGGACAGTTGTATGTGATGACGTGTATATTGATTACCTGATTTAAAACACAAATGTTTCCACGTAAACTGTGCTCTGCCCCCGATCTCTTTCAAAGCACTGGTACGCTCCTCAGCGCCGTGCAGCAGAGTGGGTTTTGCGCCGCTTTGGGTACGAGTTGCGATTGCTGTCCTCCAGCCTGGCTACCGAAGGTGGCGGGATTTGTAGAATACTGTAGAGTCCGTTTAGGGTCTGAGAGCGGTTGTCGGTCAGGTACTATCACTGAAATCATACTGCAGTTGCATTTACACTAACCTGTGAATTCCTTCTGGAGCGGGCAGAATAGTGAGAATTCAGAGAGTTAATGGCCCAAGTGGGTTATAAGATCCATAATCACCAACACTGTGTCTCTTCAGTGCATGTGTCTTTATCTGTCACAGCCTTGAAGATCATCGTGGGCCTGTGCAAAATGAAAAAAAAACCCTTAACTGCTTCATATTAACTAAAATATTAGAGCCGTCATGACATTATCATTGTGTCTGCGCTTGAGAACGCTTTGTTGATTATAACAAAACATGCTCCCGGCTGCTGGTAACCCAAGTGCGCTTCCAAATTCATCGCTGCTCAGAAAGCAGGAGGAGGACACTCTGGGTGGAATCTGGACTTGCAAACATGCTTCTCCTGGAAACCATCAGGGCCCAAGCTTGGTGACTCACAGTGCAAAGCACGGTGCGTCTTCTTATAAAATTAAAACTGGCTTTTTAGTAAAATGGCTAAGTCTGGCAACTCCGTTTCCTTTGTTTTTTCCTTCAGTCAGAGAAGGTTTGCCTCCACCCAGAGGGGAAGGAGAAGGGAACAGACCTCAGTGGTGAAGTGCCAGTTTTAAAGATGCGAATGGCTCCTTGGCACGACTGCGTGGATCAGTAAATACGTGTTGCTGTTTTGCATTCATTTCAGATCTAGACTGTAACAGAGGAGCCACTCCCCATCTGGTACAGGCCACTTTAAAAGTTTAGACAGTAAGGATTTGTCTTTACAAGTAAATTAGAGTGCCAAAGGCATTCCCAGGCACTTGAATAAGGTTGTACAAGGTGGTAGAATGGTCTCACCGCTGCGTCCCACACGCTCCTTGCACGGCCCAGGAGGCAGACAGTTCCAGGGATGGTTCTCAGCCGCTCCCTGCCAGCTCCCCCCGCTGCCTGGGAGCTTTCTCAGCTACGTTTAATTGACTTGCGTAGAAACAAGCGTCTGCTTCAACCTCACACCTCATATGCCTCTACCTCACATGCCCTCATGTGCTGGGCAGATCTGTCTTTGCAGAGGACTTTCCGTAGAGACCTGGGCGGGTACCTGGGACTCTAGAATAAACCGTATTTTAGTTGGCGTAGGGAAGCGGGACCTGTCAGCTGTTTGGCCTTCAGGGTAAGTTCTGCTTTGCAAGGCCGTACCACATGCAACAGGTGGCGAAATGTGAAAACGGCCTGCTCTAAGTGGTTGTGGAGAACCATTTAACCTAAATAAAATTTTGTTACTGGTGTTTTACCTCTTTACTCCTTTTCCTAGGATTATGTTTTCAAAGTAGCAGGCCTGATTCTTCTGTCAATATTCAGGCAAAATCAAAAGGACTTTTTTCTGAATTAGGACCCACAAAGTAGGTCCAAATGCAACCAGCTGTATCCAGGTTGTCTATAGCTACACATACAGCCCCATGAAAGACTGTATTTGTAGCGCTGGGTGTCAGACCTATATCACTGCAAGAAGGAATTTATTCTATCCCGTACTTCTTCCAATTAAGCACTGGTGGTTGCCGCTGCTGCGACATGTACTGATAAATGGATGTGGCAGGATCGACTGTGAATGTTTTGGCAGCAGCCCTCCTTCAGGTAGCTATTAACTTTATTTTTTAATATGAAGTTCAGGCACTAAATCCAAGGAAAAAAAATGCATACATAATGTAGGTTAATTAAAATGCCTGTAAATGAACAGGTGACAGGTGTCGAACCCCATGACAACCACAACTGGAGAAATGAAAGCGCAACAGACTATTAGGATTCCTGTGTTAATCAGGTAATAGTAACTTGGGTAATTACAAAATCATACGAAATCTTTTTTAAATCCCAAACCTCATTTGTAGCCTTTTGGAGATAAAATATAAAATGTAGAGTTTTAATCCAAAAGGACTTTCTCTTCTCTGGAGCCCTCAATCTCAGATTTCTTCCATGGCTGACACAATTAAGGGTGTGGTTTTTTTCTCTCCCCTCTCTTCAATTTTATTTTCATTAAGAAATACTAAGTTAATATTAAGCCACCGAAGAGTTGAGTTGCTATCTCTTTGGCAGGTACTTGGTAGTCACTTATGTGTCCCAAGGCCTTTTTCTTTATAACAGGTAGAACCTGCCGTGTGCATCTGTTGGGTCTAAGAGGTAGAATTCATTTTCCTGCTGAGAAGCAGCACAGGGCATGTGTGAGATGAAGCTGGAATAGACTGGAGGCTGCTCTGTCTTCCCAGGAGCAAATCACACCGCAGATGACTAAGAGGACTTCTAATTAAAATCTTTTTTCCTATGAATATGAGCAAAGGTGGTGATACTATTTCATATTTGATACGCAAACTGCGACAGGTTACACTCTTAAGACAATACGCTGTTCTTGCAGGCTTTCCCACACTGAAAAGCCCATCCAGATGTTGTTTCCCAAGAAGATGGTTTGAACCCTCCCGAGGAGATGCTTAGAGACATTCCCTCTCTGCTTCTTGAGTTTTACCATATAACCAGCGTCTTGATTCCAAGTAGACAGTTTATTGGAGGTGTTAAGTGACTTGCCCAAGGTCATTAATACAAATCAGTAGGAAAATGAAAAATGAAACCTTCCAGACTTTTGCTGTAATTACCAAGGCACATGTGTCTCTCTGGATCTGTCAAAGAAGAAAAAAAATTTAAAAATTGGCTGTAATTAGGGCTAGGAGCTAGTGCGTCTGCTGAGAACCTGCACTAGGGTTCACTCCGTGAAGGACCCTTGGAGGCTGATTCAGCAGCTAGCTTATAAGGATTTTTCTTGGTGGTTGTAAAATCCAGATATCAAAAATGAAAAACATTACTTTTCATCCTTGTCCCTGCAATAGAATTTATTGCCCCTGGGCTATAGACAGCTAGACAAATAGAAACAGATTTTTTTCTTTCTTGCTTTGACTTGGAAGATGAGAACATGTTTTGTACATTCCTAAGTTGCAGCCAACATAAAGGTCTTTATCTTCAAGGAAATCAGTGGTTTGATTCTTGGTAATACTCCCCTAACCCAGACAGTGACAATTTCTCAGCTTTACCCTCCATACCAGGGAGATGATGGCATTCACCTCCCTTCGAGGGGAACAAGGGGAGCTTCCCTCCCTTTCCCTTTTCTGATCAACACTGTTTATAAATTAAACAAAGAAAAGGATAGAGCTTTATTTTAGGAAGCTTTTGGACCACAAGTTGCATTCTGGATTAAAGGTCAGGATGGGAAATCTGCCAAGGTTTCCCCTTCCTACTGCTACTAATTGTCACTGCTCCAGTGGGGGGGGGGGGGGGGGGAGAAAACTGGATTAGGGAAAAAAAAATAAACCCACTAGTCAGAATAACAAGGAGAAAACGGAAATCAGGCTTCATCTAGTGCTTGAGATATGCCCTACATAGACGCTATTGAATTCTGCCCACCTCTGTGCCAGCCTCCCCTAGGCATGGTGGACACTACTTATTTTGTTTGGGGTTTTTTTCCCCTCCTTCCCTCACTCTGCCTCCTTTGGTGTTTTTATTCAGGCACAGCAGGCACCAAAGTGAACACTGACAAGCATTGGCATACTTAAAAAAAAAAAAAAAAAAAAAGAAAAAAAAAAAGAAAAAAAATTGCTGCCACTCTCCCAGAGACGTCCATTATGTCTCCGGAGCCCTACGTTTTGCAACATAAAAGCATAATCAAAAGAAATCATGCTTCGACTCAGTCAGGGGCAGGGCAGAATAGTCCATTTAGCTTTATGCTAAAAAAGAAAATAATTGGACCAAAATTTGTTTGAAATAGGAGCAGGAAACAGTTTGTTTGCAATCTATTTCCTCTGGAAAACAGCAAACCCTATTAAACCCTCTTTGGGAGCTATTTATTTTGGAAACAAGTTCGGCATTCTGCAAGCAGCACACGCACGCAGAGAAAGTTGTAGTGGAGTGTAATCTTTGGAGGAAATGTCCGTGTTTATCTACATTGTAGTTCCTACCAGCTCCCAGAAAAACAAGCTTTCCACATCTTTAGTGATAGGCTTGGCTCCTTTTAGCATGCTGCATCCCATCCACAGACCCGAAGTGACAGACCCGTCAGTAAGAGTTACAGGTGTGAGGTCGGAAAACCAGCAAAGCCAAAGTGTTCTTCCTCGGCCTCCCTCCTGCTCTTCTCCCAGGGAGCTTTTCCTCTGTGTTAGCTCTCCTGCTCTTCTCCCCTCACCCACCTGGCAAAAAAAAAAACAACAAAACAAACCCAAAACCTGTTATACCATGGTCCTTACTCTCAGTGGTTTTTCCCCTGTGCTGTCACGCGGCATCCACGCATGCGGGTGAGCTGGGGAGATGGCACGTAGCACACGGGCACCGCGGAGCCGAGCCTTCTGTCACTGCTGTGCGTCTTGACACCAAGTCTTCTCCACCTGCCAAAAAATCCTCCCGTTCGCAGCTCTGCTCTGGGAGCTGCGCACCCTCACCTGCTTCGCTCCCCTTCCCCTGAACAGAAGGAAAACACGTGAACCCAGAAAGGAATCTCAAGACGAAACCAAAACAGAAATGCTGTTAGCTTTCATCACGTGTTTCTGATCGCTCCTAGGTGGTGGAGACTGCTTGCTGTAGCTTTTACCTCTCCTTTCAATGGTCGAAACACAGTAGGATCCTCGAGTGAATAGTTACAATGAATAATTTTCAGCTTGCACGTTGTGTGTGAGCAATTTGGGAGTATTTGATGGCTGAGATGCACCAGTTCAAGCTTCGCTGCTGATTTGCAATGGGATAGGACCTCAAAGCATGATCCTGCTTCTCTGCTAAGGCTGGTGTTAGCGCCAGACGCAGAGATATTCCTCACTGGGTTTTCGTGTTTACTCATGTTAGGAGGGTTTAATCAATACTCCTCAGTGCTGGACTCAAATTCATCCTCTGTTTGGTGATCCCAGGTGATCCATTTTACATGGCAGTTTGGCTCAATGTCTTGTGCTAGTCAGGGTTTTTTCTCCCTTGACGTGTGTGGGTGCTGAGACCTTTGCACGCGTTTGACGTCCCGCCACCCAGGAGGCTGTAACGGGCCACAACGTCGCACAGCTTAACGTCCCCTTCACGTCTTCACACCTGGGAGACACAGGGACTTCTGTAGCCGAGTTTGTTTGGGTGCTGGGTGACGCAGGTGTGTACTGTGTACCCTTCATCCAAGACTGCTGGAAGGCATCCACCAGGCCCTGCCGTTTCCCGAGAGCTTTCCTTCTCTTCCAAGCCATAACGACGTCCTCCCCAGTTTTGTCTTATCTGTCAGGATAAGATTCACCCACCTATTTAGGTATTTGCATTCCTCTTAGCTGCCTACTCCTGTCCCCGCTTCCCCTGATCTTCTTCCTTCTCTACATTAATTTCTCTTTATATTTAACCTTTAGATTTTGGAGAAAGGAGTATAATGTGTCTCAGCAGGATATCATTTGATTTCTGCTCACAAGAGAGGGTCGTCTTATACTTCCCCACAAAGTGCTTGTTATTTATGAGCTATTTCTCACTTAAGGGTTAAGTACGTTATCTCCTAGCCCAAATATCCTATATTAGCAATAAAGCTGATAACCACCGTTTGTATCGGTCATTGGGATCCTTAAATAAAATGGAGAGCAGCTTGTTGGAAATCCTCATTTCATTGAAAAGCATGGTTTAACTTTAATAGGGTTTGCATAGATATCGTAAATCAGCTCTGAAAAAGGAGGGCATATTTTTTTTGCTCCATCTGATTGTTTTACACGTTTCAACAGTGTGTAAAAACACAGCCTGTCATTGTTAATTTTAACCAAAGGGAATTACTTCTTGAAAGGCTGCAGTCATGATTAAATGGAAAAGGTGATCAGTAGTGTAAATTTGGAGCTGATTAAATGCCGTCAGCTCAGATTCCTTATGCAAAAGAGATACAGGGATTAGGCTGGCTGCTCTTGCCACGTAGACAGCATGAGCTTTTAAGCACACCTAATACAGAAAACTTCTGCAACATTTGTTTTGTATTTCAGCACGAGGGCAAGCCTGAAACCTGCAGGTCATGGATTGACCCGATCCTCCTTCCCAGTTGTACAGAAACCAGCTCACTTGGTCTTTCCTTCTCCCATGAGGCTGGCGTGGCAGTAACAAACAGTCTAGCCTTTCCTACTTCAGGAAACGTGGGGTCTTTCCAAATTGTTAGGCAAGTTTTGTAGCCCTGGGGAGCTTTGAATGCAATGTTCTTCACGTTAGGGAATGTATTTCTTTCTTCTGTTAACGAGAGTCCTGGTAATACTAGTGGGAGTTCACAGGAAGGACCATTCCTTCTACCGCTGTTGTCTTATCTGCAAGGTTGCCACAGCTTTCAGTCTCTACAGGGATGAGCACTTTTGCCTCCACCGAAGGTACGGAGGGGAGAGCTGCCACGTTTCAGACTCCAGGAAAGGGACCTGCTTTCTGCATTGGTAAGCAGTTGCATTTGCACGCTTCTTTCTGGGTGATGGCAAGGTAGCATTTTGCAAGCAAATCGTTCAAATGCTTCTTCCCCCACTGCTAGGTCTGACATCTTCTCTCTAGGTTGTTACCACCGTATGTCAGGTTATCACTCACCTCTCTAGTCTGGACATGGTGAGGTAGGCAGAGATTTAGTCAAATGGAAATGACAGAGAGCTATTTTTAAAGGATGTGTTTAACATCAGATCCAAAAAAAAAGTTTGGGATATTACTCTAGACCATAATGCTTGGTTGTTCTTAGTAGACATCACAGTTCTAGGAGATACACAGATAGGTCTGTGCTTGCTGGAAGGAACGTTGATGTTATAGGTAGGAAGGGAAGCGAGTTGCCTTGGGATTGCGCAATGCTGGATATGCTGGAAAAATGCAAAAGAACTGAAAAGTTATCCTGCAAATCTGACCTCACGAAGAGCACCGTGAAGTTCAGAGTAAGGTCTGTCTTGTTCCCAAGATGCTACGGTGAGGTGGTGGTGAGGGAACAGCATAGCAAGTCTGAGTGAGAATGACCAGAAGAGAAAGGTGCCCTACATTTTAAAGTATTACAACGTGTGTACATAAAGTATTTCTCAGACTTAGTGCAACTTATTTATAATTTCAATTTTAAATAAGACACTATTTTTCCAATGCTCCGGACCATAGACTTCACATCATCACATTTGATCAAACCAACAGAGTGATGAGGGAGTATGGGCAGAGGCCTAGTTACCGAGATCCAAATCCCTCCTGATTAAAAGTCTTCTGTGGTTACTTTGGTGGTTTTCTCACAGCACTGAGCAGTTAACCAAAGCCAAGAATTTCACCCTATCTTTTTTATTCCTATTCCTGCATATTGTCAGATAGTGGCAATTTGATAGGCTTTTATTTCACGCATAACGAAAGAAGTAGCAGTAGTATAAAGGAAGCTGGTGTACAGCTGATATGTAGAGTAGAACTTACTTTAATTGAAAAGCAGTTCCAGTCAAAATTTTTTTCCTTCTCTTCTTCTAAGAAGGGGGGGGAGAATTGTTTTCAAGCATTATAAAGCTTTTTTTGTCCTCCCAGAAGCTAAGAAAGCCATCTGTGAAAACCTGTTTGCATGTTTGTTTTCTACAATAAAATGCAAAATACTTCTTCCTGTTAGCGGATTATGCCATATGTCACTCCCTGTAACAAAACCAGCATGTTTATTAATGAACCCAATCAGAGGCAAGGATTTAGAAAGATTTAAAGGAACTGAATTTTCAGTTCAATGTTTTAGTGTAGAAAAACTTCTGGTCTGTTGTTAATGTTGTACTTGGAAAACTCAGGCTTTGTTTTTTATATGAATTTGCTAAATTGGCAATGGAAAGAGAGCAGGAGGAAACTCTCTGGGAAAAGAAATCACACTGCGATCCCTACGTTCTGCATGCGTGAACCCCCAGCTGATTGTGATCAGCAGTTTAGATGTGATTAATATTTAATTTGATTGGTATAGTTTTTTCCTCCAGATAAGCTAATTAAGGAACTTGATGGAAAGGACACCCTTGTGCATTAATGTGGCAGCTTTTTGGTTTCTGTAGGGCAGACTAAACCTTCCTGAGTTACAGATGAGATGAATTCAGCTTTCTCAACTGCGTAGTGAAGAGACCTGAATTCCATGGCTTTGGGTTTTTTGTCCCCAGACTGCCTGAAATTTGGGCTCGGATGATTGCTGCTATGCTGAGAACTATTTCATACACGATAAGGGTGATTGCGGTAGATGCAAAGATAACCAGAGAGCTTCTGTTTGCCCCTTTGGGTGTCAGTAGACTGTGCATACTGAGAATCTGGTTACATTCCTGGGAGTATTTGACTTCTCAAGTAGACAAGGTTTCTTATCAAAAGAGTTCAAAGCTTGCTTTCGCCCATGGACTTCAGCACACCAATCAATACTTATTTTATCTTGAAACTCTAATACTGCCCTCACTGATTTAGATCTTCTTATTGTCGAGATCAGCTCAGGCACTTGGTCTGATAGTGCTGGTGGAAGGGAGGCGGAGCGTTTAACCTCCGTCTGGGATTTCTCATGTTGCTCTACCCAGGACCTAGCAGCATTCACAGAAGGGGATTTTAGGTTGCCGTGTGAGGATGTTTTGTCCCTTCTTCCAAGTTTACAGTGAATTTATGATGGTTTTTGTATGTGTTTTTTGGAATATTCCAACACCTTACAAAAACCTAAAAGAAGCAATAACAGCCTGATTTTTCACATGCGCTTCCAGGGTAACCGTTAGCAAAGGGTGAATGCCAGGTCTGTTCTCCGGCAGCAGACCACTGCTGGAAATGGATCCATTGGTTCAGAAGGTAGGAATACATTTCTCAACGCTGAAGTTCTTACACCGAGACCTGGCTGGCCACTTACAAGGGGGATAATTACGTTAGCATCTTCAAAATTCACGTTCATTAGCTCGTTAGATGTATTTATTAATCCAAACCATGAAACAGCTTCCTGTGTGTACTTCGTGAAGACCAGAGGAATGAAATTCCTCTTAACATTCTTCTAACTTCCTTACATCTATTGAAAGGCTCCAGAATTTAATGTCTTTCTCAAAGGCATAATTCATCATGGAAGAAAACACAGAAAAATAAAAGTCACCTTTTTGAAAGGTCAGTTCATGTTTATGCTTCAGAAACAGTCACGAGTACAGGTTTGGAGCAAGACGAGGCTGTCCTAAAATAGCAGTCCATTAATTGTTTAATCAGCCCATGCTTGTTATAGATTTGGCATATTCTGTAGACAAATCAGGTCAGAGGTAACAAGTGATTCAAAGAAACAGAAAAAAACCCAAAGCCTGAGCCTTGGAAAACATGCTTCCCACAAGAAAAAATCTGAAACAGAAGCAAACTCCTTGAATCTGGAAAATAAATAACCTGACGAGGTTTCACAGGCAACCTAAACGCCCGAGATTCCTGGATTCCCACCTGTCTGCTTCGGATACCCCGACACGTACATGTCAGCCCAGTGACTGCCTTTATTTTTATCCTTTTTCGTTAGCGTGTGTCTGTTATGGAAGCGATCTTTGTTACCTCTTTGGCTGCAGGGCTTCAGTTAGGGCCTGTATCCCACCCCAGAAATGCTGTCTCAAGGGAGAGCGCTTGTGACTGTGGTAGCCTCTCTCCACCTATCGTAGATATGTTAAAACACTGCGTTACAGCCTTCCTCTCTTCTTCTCTTTGGGAGCATGGATAAAAATGCATCTGAGTTTATGTAGGCAAACCCGAGCAGTATCATAGAGGCTGGCTACACTTTTAAACACAAAATGTTGACATCATAATTTTAGTAGACATGCCCTGGAGGAGAATGTCTATGGATTACATGAGATCTGAGAGAACGAATGGACGTGAAGAATTTTATTCATATATTGTTTTCAGCAAGAGGGAAGCATCCACTTCTCTACTGTCTGCTTAAATGCCCACCAGCTTATTTTTCTTCCGAGTGCGCCAGCCCCAACCGAGCTCTCCCCTCCCAGCGCGCACTGGAGCTTTGCCTCCGAATGCTTCTGCTGCACCGTCCTGATTTCTGTTCCAGGCACCTGAACTTTGTCAACTCTCCAGTTTAGTTTCCCAAATGAGAAATGAGCTGGCAGCCCGAGGTGCAGCTAAGGAAGTAGCTAATTCCTAAGGGCTGCTGTTGAAAATGGGGAACGTGCGCAGTCATTTCTCTTGACCATCAGTGCTGAGCGATGGTGGCATAAAGCAGGAAGCCTTTTGCATCTCGTGCATGGCAAAGCAGTGTTGTTATTCTGGCTGCATAGCTTGGCTTGTTATTGAGCACATGCTTTGCAGATTAGCCTGTTTGTATAGCCAATCGAACATGTGCTCCATTAAAAATTAAAACATCCTGTTTTAAGGATGGAGCAGGAGACATCAGCTGCCACTGTGTAGCAGACATGGAAAGCCCCCAGAGCCCATTACCATAGGTTACAGCAAATGTTAATCAGTGCCAATGCAGTTAAATAATGCAGTTCGTGCAGATGGCAGCTACTACATCTACTCACAGATGTGTCCTCAAGTCCCTGCGGTTGCTGTATCACAGGAGTTGTCGGGAACAGTCAGATGCGATGCTGACTGTAGGTATCACCTTTGTGTTTATGCCATATATACCAGCCAGAGGAAAGACAGCAATCGATAGGACTGAGGAAGGAGTTCAGAAACACACCAGAGGGTAGCATGGGGCAGTACCCAAACTCAAATAAGGCAGTAAGGAAATCTGTGTCTTTCACAAGTTGGTTTTTTTGCCAGGCATGTTTACCTTCTGCACATACAAATCAGTGTCTTAACATCACTGAAGGCCTGAATCCACAGCTCAGCTTTTGAACTTGTGGATATTTGTGATCATTGCATATCATTATAGTCATTCGATGTGTACGGGAGGGCAGAGAGGAGGTTATTAGCCTGCATGTGCCAGTCAGACTTCATTGGGGATTTTTGTATTCTTCCTCATCTCTGCAGAATTGAGTTTGCAGTTGCAATTATAACCCAATTCACATCAGTCTCTAGGTCATGATACAGTACAGGTGTTCTCTGCCAGCTTGCCGTATTGTCCTGCCTCGGATGAAATAATTTATGTACCTTTTCAGCTGTTTATGCTCAGCATGTGTGTTTATGAAAAGGCGTGTGCAAATCTATATGACACGCAAGAGTTTGCAGATGAAAGTTGTGCTGTAAGTATAAATATTGTTTCGAAGATGTGTCATGCTGTTCTGTATGTAGTAAGAGGAAAAACCATTGCAAGTCAAGAAGCTAAAAAGCATTTCTTTTTCTTTTTTCACATTTTAGGATATCCTTCATCACCTATTTGTGTTTCATCTCTGTGTCACTGGTAAACGTTCTTTATCCCAAATCTATGGATTTCTTAGATCATAATGTCTCCTTTATAAAAAAAGGTTCTGTATGTATATATTGTGTTCTGGTGGAATAGCTTGAAAAATGAAAAAATTTAATCAGTTAAGCACTTGGCCTTTTCTCAGCTTCTGATTAATGCATCGAGGACACGACCATTAGATACCGGTTTTCTAAAATATATAGATTCAAGGTATTCCCATTTCCTCAGGACTTCACCATTACTTCGGGTGCAAGTGTCTTCTCTACAGTGCACAGCGTGTAACGCTCTTCGTTACGATGTCTGTGTCTGTTTTATGTAGAAGACCAGCTTAAAGCCAACCATCTGCAATGAGCCTTGGTTGAGACATTTGGTTGTTACAACCATCTGATTTCTTGAACCTGCCATAAGACTGTCATCCTTCACCCTTCCGTGCTGTTTCCCAGGCCCCCTGTGTGGCACACCATGCCTCTAGCCCGTCTTTTGCAAAGAGCTATTGGCAGAATTGGAAATTGTACAAGTGCAAGGAGGTTGGTATAGAGATCTAAGAGCATAATACATTTTGGTTGTTTAAATTTAGCTCTCGAGGCTATAAAATGGGACTTGGGACTCATGGGACTCATTTTTTCCTCAGTAGTTTCATCTTTTAACCATTAATTGTCAGATATGCCGTGTGGGATGAGTGTTCTGCTGCGACCATGCTTCTGTCAATTAATAATGGAACGTATCCAAAGTTTATCTGTAGCAATCATTCATACCATCTGGCAATACAAATTAGATGAATTTGAAAGCAGTCTACAAACAGGCATGTTGTTCTAGGGACTGCCATAATTATATCTATCAAATATAGAGAGAAAAAATGTATTTAATGCATTTTTAAATAGTGTGTTGAGATCAATATCCCCTTGAGAGCAAGCTCCATTTCCAGAGTCAAGGGTAGCAGCACGGTTACATAGCCTTCCCGTGTGTTTGTATCAGCAATACTCCCAACGAGAACGAGCCATTTTCGGGAATGAGCAGGGGATTGTTTTTCTTGCCCGTTCTGGCCCTGGCCTCATTCCCAAGCCCGACAACACTGGTCCCAATTAGTAACAGACTGGGCACTGGCCAGAGATGACAATGAACCAGTCACAGGACAGATAGAAATGTTTTAAATGAGCCACTGGATCAAAGTAAAGTGAAGACGTTGTTTGTATATGCAGAAGATAGCACAGAATCATAGAATGTCCTGAGTTGGAAGGGACCCACAAGGGTCATCGAATCCAACTCCTGTCCCTGCATAGGACAACCCCAAGGATCATACCATATGTCTGAGGGCATCGTCCAATTGCTTAAATGTTTTCAGACTTGGCGCCATGACCACCTCCCTGGGGAGCCTGTTGCAGTGCTCCACGACCCTTGGGGTGAAGAGCCTTTTCCTAATGTCTGACCTAAACCTCCCCTAGCCTATCTTCCTGCCGTTCCCTCGGGTCCTGTCATTGGTCGTCAGGGAGAAGAGATCAGCTTCCTCTTCCTTCCCTTGTGAGGAAGCTGTAGACCGCGATTAGGTCTCCCCTCATTCTCCTCTTCTCCAGGCTGAACAGACCAAGTGCCTTTAGCCGCTCCGTGTACAGCTTCCCCTCTAAACCCTTCACCATCTTTGTGGCTCTGCTCTGGACACTTCCCAGTAGCTTTGTATCCTTTTTGTACTGTGGGGCCCAGAACTGCACACACTACTAGCAGTCTTACTGTATTTTGCAATATTTGAAGCCTGTTTAATATAGTCTCAGTTTATGGCCTGGACCCACCTCTCCCACATCCATGGACGCCCGTGTGATAGAGCCACTTTTGTTTCTCACAGATTTGCGCAGACTGGAGCGGTAGCAGGTCCTCCCAGCACCGTCAGGGCAGTCTGATGGCTCCGCCTGCTATTAATGGACCATACGTGGTTGCTGCTCTGCCACCAATTAGGACGCGCAGCCCTCCAGCAGCATCTCTGGTACCATTCCTGCAGTAGGGTGTTTTGACTGCCCCGGACCGGCTCCAAACACCCATGGGGCTGGGTTGCCAATGTGAGGATGGCTTTTATGGCTCCTTTGCCCTAACTGCCTCAACGCAGAGAATCCATGCAGAGATGTGTTTGTGGCTTCTAGTTTAGGTCACGTCTTTCCCTAAGAAGCCTTCTGCCTTGAAGAGGGATGGCAGTCTCTTCTCCTGAGCAGTGGCCATAGACGAGCTTGCTTTGTGCCTCCTTGGCTAAGCAGAATTGCCTGCAGCGTTAGTCTCCACACACAACCCGTGCCCGTCTCTCCGGGAAGTCCATCTCATTGCCACTGTATCAGATGTAAAATCAAAGAACCTGGAAATGAAAGAAATGTGAAATATGGTTTATTCTCATAGTTATAGATGAGGAATTGTACTGCATATGTGTATTCCCTCAATAAAGCAGCTGTTCTGCCCTTGGAAGGATATTTATAGACTACTGAAGGTAAACAATCTTGGCTTATTTCATATTGCTACTACATTTTCACCAAGTTTAACTACAATTTGATCAGGAAAGCTGCTTGCATGTCAGTTTTACTGATACAAGATCTTTTTCCTTGCTATTTCTGCTAAATAATCTGCCTAGTTTTCAGATAAACTGTTTTGCTATTAGTAAGTTCTTGGGAGTTTCAGTAGAGGAGTGAGTTGTTGTAATACGCAAAACCATTGGCAATCTTAGAGTCATTAGCTTAACGGCCTCCGTGATACAGTTTGAGGTTACTATTTGATCTTGTGGGGTTTTTTATTTTTCCTCTCTCGGTATTTATTCCCTGCCAATTTTCAGCGCTGTGTAAATGGTTCAGCATCAGGATTTTGATGTGTGTGATGAATTTCAGTGTTTTAAAGCTCATAGGGCATTTGCAGAAGTTTAGTCAATAGTTTATGAGTTATTCCACTCCTTCACTGCTGTTTTGCTACCAGTCTCCTACGTTTGTGGTTGACTATGACGGCATTTATATTTACCTGGTAGACTAGCCTGTATCCCAGTTATCACTGTATGTATAAAACTAATGTTTAGGTGCTTTTTAAAATTAATTTTACTGCTGCTTCTTCGATGTGAACTGATAGCATTATTTCTGAAGCAATTGGTTTTAGCTGATGAAAATCTACGGCGATTGGAAAATTAACTCTGATTTAATATACTGAATGGCTGAAAAAGTATTGCACAAAAAAACTTGAGGCACCCAGTACGCAGTGTGTGAGCACAGAAATCAGTAAAACTGCTCAAGAACTGCTGTTGCTGACCAGATGATCCTGTGATGGGTAAGATGTGATTAACTGTTGCTGTAACCCTTCCCCGAGGAGCCTGCTGAGCCTGGTTCTGACCCGGTGCACCCTCTCTCCGGTGCGAAAGCTGCAGTATCCATGGCAAAGGTATTTTAGAAAAACCTGGGAACAAAGCAGCTGAACAGATTTAACTTTGCTCCCTCTACAATGTGCAGGTGTCTGTGCTACTTAGGGCCCTGATCCAGTATCACTGAAGTCAATTGTAACCTTTTTACTGATTTCCATCAGCAGTGAATCAAGCTCTAAAATCTTATGAAACGTTCATTGTTATGTTATCTGTCTAATTTCTGAAGAGGCGGCGTTACTCTGTGATTCTACATAGGAGTGCTAAATCCCTCTTATGTCTCCATCGGTGTCGTACTTTGTGCTTCGCCATGTGTTTTACAACCAGTAACAAAAGTGTGATTGGAAATAGGCCCCATTAAGCTTGTTTGCGCTTATACTCATCGAATGCATTTTGGAAGGGGTTTTCACTGCTTTTTTTAGTTAGGGATTTAAAGGAAAACCAAACTGGTATTGTAAAAAACATTCCCTTCCCTTGATTCCCCTTAAACAGAGTAGTTAGTCTACATCTGTTTCTGCTTCCTATTTGCACAGAAAACTCAGTGATTTCAATTTGCCAATGGCACTTCTGCGGTACTGGAAGTGTGATATTAAGCAAATTATTTTTTATTAGGTCAAGCCTAGCGTGACCTAGCTTGCTGCTAAGGCAAGCCACTAGTAATAATTCAGAGATGTCACTGCAAGGCTAAGTTTCTTTCTTTAAAACTTCTAATTTCCATCAAGCGGTTAAAAAAAAAAGAAACTTTTTTTTCTTCTATTTGCCGCTCAGTGAATATGTAACTGATAATTTACAAATTCTAGGTACATGTGTAATATGTACATGCATATACACACACATACACATACGTGATATGATACATAGTTACGTACATCTGCATGTACATAGTTGCATGCATTTTGTACGCAAACTTCTATTTGTTTATTTTAAATGTCTTTTTAGTATTTGTATTTTGATATATGTATGTAAATGCAATCTTTCCATGGTTGGACACTTGAACAGGCAGTTCCAGGAGGCGGTCAGTGTACTCCTTAGCGGTTGAAATTCACGTCTTAAAACAAAATTGCTGTGTACAACATGGACCCTACCAGGTACGCGTATTAGCCCTGGGTGAGCTCAGTGGAAATACTTGTGTGAACAGTGCTCACCAACAGAAGAGCTTCACAAGTGATACTTCCACGTGAAGAACGCAGAACGCTCTCCTGTACATGTATGTATTCAGCACCATTCACAAGATTTAAGATGCAATCAAATCCTATAGAATCTCTTTCTCCTGGTAGGAAGCCTGATTCTCAGATAATCTGTGTTAAGAGAGTTTCAAAATACAATTAAGAACTGATCAAAACTTGGGCAAAGATCTCAGGATTTTGCTCTTCATTTGTATATACATAGTAAAAGCATACATTCAAAAAATTATATTGGACTGGGAATTCACAGCTTCAAGGTGACTTGTCAGAGATGACAGATTCCTTAAAATCCCTCCCATTCTTTCATCAGCAAAACAGCCGTTAAGTTTTTAAGGTATTAATCTCATATGCGCATGGCACTGTTGTGCTGTTAGGTGAAAAGGTTTAACTGTTTTCCACTCTTTAAGCATCGCTGTCTTATCTTCAGAGCTAACTCGGCATGTCTGAAGTCCTGGAAAGCAGGTGATTGATCAAGGAATTTAGGAAACAGCTCCCTTGATAAAGCCAGGGAGGATATTTCCTAAGAGGGGCAGTGGGAGTGAGGAAAGCATGAAACTTATTTAACAAGCAAGCCTTGAGTTGGATAATCTGCATAATATATCCACTGGCATTAAGCCTGTCATCTTTGCATTGCATTTCTTGTACAGATTTTGCAATAGCTGTCTTTCACTGTCGGTTCTAATAAAGAGCATTGGTCAGCTTAAATTCCCTGGGAGCGCGGAGTTATGTTTTGTGAACTACATGTGCCTGAGGCCTCTCATGCATGATTTAAACTGCTTTGTAAATGTCAATAGGTGGAAAAGCATTAGATCCCTTGTAGATTTCTCCAAATCCTCAAAGATGTGTATACCATGTATAAACCATGCTACAGTTCCAAGGCCACTGCAATCTCTACACTTGCCTAACTGTGGGTTTAAGGTATTGCCAGCAGCAAAATATCGGTGTATACATGATTTGATCCAGCCGGCCAATGAGACCCTTTATTAAGAAAACCTTTGCTCCTGTGGAAGGTCCCTTGTGATATTAAGTGGGCACACAGCATAAATGTTGGATGTCCTTCAAACTTCGTTGCTTTATGCTGTCTTTTAAAAAATAAAACAAAATGCATTTCTGCTTTGTCTGTGGAATCTGCCTTTAAATGGAGGACAAGCTCAGCCACAGGAAGGGCTCACATTTCTCTGCATGTTGGGGCAGAGGTGGAAATAGGACTTCGTAGGTTATGAAACGAGTCAGCTTTTAATTAGGAGCGCACTGTCTATTGGCAGAAGCCACTGACTATATGAAATAAATAAGAATCTGTTACTAATGAGAAACTGTGGGGGCCTCGGATGGCTCCGGGGATCGGTAATGTAGGTCACTGGTTTGCAGCCGCACGAGGAGCCGTTGCCATCTGATGCCTGTTCGGCAACCTGCGTGGAAGGAGTCCATCGGGTGCCAGCCCACTTTCTGGCAGGCAGGTGTACGCATTGCCCAGCCACGGCTGCGGCTGGCGCTCTCGATGACAGGCCTGGCAGAGGCACCCGGCACTGAAGGGGCTCTCAGTTACTGAACTGGCCGCTCACCCCAGGTACAGTTCCTCCAGGTCAGGCTCAGTGCATGCTGGGGACAGTGTGGGGAAGGTAGTGCAGATGCTGCCAGGTTTGCTGATGTGCGGAGGGAGCCAGCTGCCAGGGTTGTCACTGAGGTCCATCTCATGGGCACTAAATTAGCTGAGAAAAACACATTGATAGAAGTATTCAGCTATTAGTGAAATTCATCACTGTGGCCAAGGGTAAGCATGACACTTGGGTACCAGTAAATTACTATTTTGAAAGTTATGGGCTGGAAAGATTTTGATTTGTTCTTTCAGGGGATAAATATCATCTTCAGCCTATTTTCAAATTCATGGAGAGAAGATCCATGCCCAGCTTTAAAAGACAGAGGCCCCACCTCTGGCTCAGAAGTCCTGGAGCTGCAAAAAGCATGCTGTAGGGAAGGATGGGTGCATGCTTGCTGGGTGTGTGCTGCTGTGGGTCTCTGTAGGAGACAGGGTATTGAGCTCGTTGGCCTTCTAGTGTCGCTGATTTTGTCTCACTCATCTGAGCTATTTTTCAAGTAGACAGCCACATTTGTGCACCTTGAGTTATCTGAGGTGGGCTTTTTCTGTTTTCTTAGCAATATAAAAAGTTACATTCTTCGTGTCCAGTTCTTTATGTTCAATTATTCATTCTTTATTTTCAGTGTAAAAAGTTAATCTGTGTAGTTGAGTCCATGCTTTCTGCTTTTAGTTGTACTTGACTGTTGTATGATGGCAGTGTGTGGTCTTTCCCTGGATGGAGAACAGAGCAGCTCAAACAGCCATCAGTTTGTGGGGTCAGTTGCTACCTGTAAAGCACGCAGGGAGCTGCTGGCTTGAGACATGCGTTGGGGTCCAGAGCAAGGCTCCAGCTGGCAGTAACCAGGTTAAGCGTAAGATCAACCATGGTCTTGTTTCTCTTTCCTAATCATCCATGGACAAAGAGCTGCATCTCATCACCAGGAGCATGCATAGGCTGATGGAGCAGCAGATGACCCTTCCCAATTCAGAACTGCAACAAAAAAGCTGCTATCAACTGGTTTCTACTGCAAAAGGGACCCGGGACTCCTCATGTCATTTAAGATCTTTCTGGACCTCTGTTTTGCCTGAACATTATTCTCACCATTCTGGTTTCCTATTGCCTTGGCTCATGATCCCACTCTCCATTCCTCTCCACTGACCTCTGGGCTGTGTTTCTAAAGCTGTTTACAAATTTTCAGATATTCTATTTTTATCAGCAGAAACTTCTAAGAGTGTTGAATGGCTCCTCAGAGAGGTGATACATACTGCAGAGTGCTGGTCAGGTCTTTTATAATTCCTTGATGTCCAGTAACTGAGCTTTGCTATCACCATGGCCTTTGGAAGCCACAGCTCCAACATCCCTGCCTTTGAGTTCCTTTCAAAGCTCAGCCATTCTGGCTGAAAACTTGGTTCACATGTGTAATAGGTGTCAAACAGAGAGGCTCTCATTTTATCACAGCATCTATTTGAGCGCTGGGATTCCCCAGGGAACGGCTGGCTTTCTGCGTGCGTTTTGCACAAAGGTGGCTTTGGTCTACAGTGACTTTGTGCTGTGTTGCTTTCAACATCTTGAGGACCGAGAACTTTTTAACATGTTATTTCCTTTTGCAAACACAGCCGTTTCAGCTGCCAGGATAGCAACTCGCCTGCCCACAAAGCTTCCCGTGCCCGTCCCTTACATCATCAGGCAGCGTCTTCTGATCTCGAAGGAACTGCATGCCACTGGTTTCAGAGACTAAACATTGCATTTGCTGTTCAATATTGGTTATCCTTCAGTGGTTCATGGAGACAAGCAGAACTGCTATTTATAGATTTACTTTCTGTCTCTCTAGTTCAGTGCAGTCAGTTCTGACACACTGTCCTAGTAATCTGATCAGCCATGCTGCTTTTAAATGCAGGGCTAGGCCTTGGCCTCTGTCGGGAGGGTGACAGCTGTCAGATACAGATAGTAGGCTACAGATCCTGGCTGCTAAAACCCACTCATTCATTCCTGTTACAGATCATTGCCCACAGCTTGAAACCATGCTTTACAGTCCACCGATTAGCTGGCAAGAGATCTACATACTGTATTAGCAAGGTCAGCCAGTGAGATAAAGGCTAAAACCTCAGCCCATCTGAACTATTTTTAAGCAGATAGCCACATGCACTGGCTGCTTGTTTATTTGCTTCCCTGCCCCATTATATCACGCCAGAATAATTAGCGAAAAAATAAACAGCAAGAAAGACTTACTCTTGCAGATTGTCCTTCTTGATAGTTCAGCCCAGCGGTGGTGGGACGCAGATCCGTTGGA
>NW_028262331.1:0-45000 GCF_047370975.1 Nipponia nippon | reverse complement strand
TGCTGCGCCCTCCGCAGCTGCCGCTTTTCAGCTCTCCCTGCATGCGATCCAAGCAGGAGAGCGCTTTTCCTGCCTCCCTGGCCAAGAAGCACAGCGGAGCAAGTTTTGGAAGGCAGAAGGTGTGCTTGTCATCGACACGTGTCCTACATGTGAAAATACCCCAGGGCACCACACCCCTCTTCTTCTTCTACCTTGCTGGGGGTGGTCGGGACCCATCCTCCTTCTTCAAGTTCTTCTGCACTGTTGAGAAACGAGGGACTGCTTGGCCCGTATTCCTGCTGCTCCTTTCTGCGGCTTTCCTTTGCCACACTGCAGGGCATGATTTTTCCAACTAAACTGAAGAACACATCAGCCTGCTCCTGGCTACACAGGCGCATTGTGTTAATGCTTGTGAGCATCGGCTCTGAAAGAGATTCAGCAAAATAGCCTCAGATAAAATCAGGTAAAATGAAGTAATAGGAAAAGAAAACAACAAAATAAAATAAAAACGCATAAGGCAAGGTAAAGTAAAGTAAGATTAACCAACATAAAATAAAATAATAAAAATTAAACCCAAAGAAAATTTAATAAAATCAAATACAATAACATCACATGAAAGAAACTAAACTAAAATAACATAAACCAACATAAGAAGACAGAAAATAAAATCAAGTAAGCTAAAATAAAATCCTGTGTCTACTTGTATCCCTTTTGATTTGTGTCCTCAAAAGTGTTTCTGGAGCTGTAAACCCCCTGGCATTTCAGGCAAAGAGTGGTCTCCTTGCTATGCGCCTCATCGTGAGTGCAGGGAAGAGAAGAGAAGAGGAGAGGAGAGGAGAGGAGAGGAGAGGAGAGGAGAGGAGAGGAGAGGAGAGGAGAGGAGAGGAGAGGAGAGGAGAGGAGAGGAGAGGAGAGGAGAGGAGAGAAGAGAAGAGAAGAGAAAAGAAAAGAGAAGAAGAGAAGGGTTGAGTTGGCAGGGACCTCCAGGGATCCTTCAGGACTATCTAGCTGAGGTGAAGACGACTAGCAGGAGCAAGACAAAGGCTGAGAGGGCTGCCGTCACTTTCAGGAAAGGTCTTGAGGGTGAAGGCCAAAGGAGGAGAAAAGCTCTTGAGTGCAAGGAAAAAGAGGGTCAAGAAGAGAAAACAATTTGGGACTTCTTTCCCAGAAGAAGACCTCACCATAAGCAGGGTAGTAGCAAATGTCCCTTGGTGCATCGGTCAGGAGCGGCGAGGCCATCCTGCACGTGCTCTACGGCTCTGCACAGTTCACGCAGAGGGAACCCAAAGCCTTGCTTTCACCTCTGGCATCCCCACAACCAAATGAATGGCTATGGTACAAAGAGCCTTCACGACGCAGTCTGAATGTCCAGCTGTATTTAGCGGGACGCCCAGCAGCTGTGCCCGGTGCATGGCCAGCAAGGGCAGGGACAGCCCCCTGAGCCTCCTGGGCCCAGGGACTGCCTCGGGGCCAGCAGCCCAAAGGCCTTCCTGGGAAGGATGCTGGGCGGAGGGCCGGCGGGCGGGGCTGCGCAGGGGGGCCCCGTCCCCCCCGTGTCACAGTGCCACCACCCGGCAACGCAGCAGTCACCATGCCCCGGGACAGTATAAAAGGGAGCACGCTCCCGCGGCCCGCTGCCATAGCTGGCCTGGGGGCAGCCCGAAGACGAAGTGCGAGAGGAAGTCCTTGAGGAGGCGGTGGAATTACTTGGCGAGGGCGGAGGGAGGAAGGCCGGAGGAGGCTGGCCGAGGCTGCAGGAGACGAGAAGAACCACCAACACGGGGAGGTTCCCGAGGCTGGCTGGCCTTTTCAGCTGGCTAGCAGTGGCAAGAGCAAGGGAATGCCTTCTTGAAGAGCACTGCAGAGCTCGCCGTCCTCATCCCCTGCGGAGCCAGTGGCAGCAGCCGTGAGGAATGGGATGCAGAGATGTTGGCGGGGGTCCCGGTGCTTTGGAGCAGCCACTGGTGCCTTGCCAGGCGCAGGAAGGATCGTTGCCCCCCCGATGGATCAGGCCGCGGGCGTTTTGCCCCTCTGGGAAGGCCCTGAGGTGGCAGCAGGTGGAGGGAGAATCGGGCTTGAGCATCTCCTGGGAGGCGTCAGCAGCCTGTGGGCCGAGGAGGCAGGTCTTGCTCACGTGCTCAGGGAATAGCCGGTCGCCGGCGGCGCTGGGGTCCGGAAGGAATTTTCCCCCGGGGCAGACTGGCACTGGTCCCCGGGGGTTTTTTGCCTTCCTCTGCAGCATTCAGCGTGAGCACTTGCCAGGGCTCCTCTGGTCCCTTTTGGCTGGGTTACTGCCTGCTGCTCATGCACCACGAAGATGGCCTCTCGTGCCCTGCAGCTGGGGGGAGGAAGGCTTTTTTTCCCCCACGCTGGGCTAGCAAGTGTCCTCGGGGGTTTTTTGCCTTCCTCTGCAGCACTGAGCACGGCCCCTTGCCAGGGCTCCTTTGGGCCATTTTGGCTAGGTGCCTGCTGCTCCTGCTCCACGAAGGTGGCCCTTGTGCCCCGCGTGCGGGGGGGGGATGCTTTCTAGACTCGCAGGGCGGACGCCCAGGGTGGCCCCCGGGGGGTTGCTGCTTCTCCTCTCTAACAGCATTGAGCGCAGCCCCTTGTCAGGGCTCCTCTGGGCCCTTTGGGCTCAGCTCTTGCCTGCTGCTCTTGCACCTCCGAGGCGCCGCTCGTGCCCTGGCGCTCCCTGGCTCTTTTGCCCATTGCAGGTTTGGAGCAGGAGCGAGCTCTGCTCTTGCCTTGGCTCCGTTTCCCGAGGTGTTCTTGCTTGTGCAAAACAGCCTGTGCTTGGAAGGGCTCCAGGCTTGCTGCGCCCTCCGCAGCTGCCGCTTTTCAGCTCTCCCTGCATGCGATCCAAGCAGGAGAGCGCTTTTCCTGCCTCCCTGGCCAAGAAGCACAGCGGAGCAAGTTTTGGAAGGCAAAAGGTGTGCTTGTCATCGACACGTGTCCTACTTGTGAAAATACCCCAGGGCACCACACCCCTCTTCTTCTTCTACCTTGCTGGGGGTGGTCGGGACCCATCCTCCTTCTTCAAGTTCTTCTGCACTGTTGAGAAACGAGGGACTGCTTGGCCCGTATTCCTGCTGCTCCTTTCTGCGGCTTTCCTTTGCCACACTGCAGGGCATGATTTTTCCAACTAAACTGAAGAACACATCAGCCTGCTCCTGGCTACACAGGCGCATTGTGTTAATGCTTGTGAGCATCGGCTCTGAAAGAGATTCAGCAAAATAGCCTCAGATAAAATCAGGTAAAATGAAGTAATAGGAAAAGAAAACAACAAAATAAAATAAAAACGCATAAGGCAAGGTAAAGTAAAGTAAGATTAACCAACATAAAATAAAATAATAAAAATTAAACCCAAAGAAAATTTAATAAAATCAAATACAATAACATCACATGAAAGAAACTAAACTAAAATAACATAAACCAACATAAGAAGACAGAAAATAAAATCAAGTAAAATCAAGTAAGCTAAAATAAAATCCTGTGCCTACTTGTATCCCTTTTGATTTGTGTCCTCAAAAGTGTTTCTGGAGCTGTAAACCCCCTGGCATTTCAGGCAAAGAGTGGTCTCCTTGCTATGCGCCTCATCGTGAGTGCAGGGAAGAGAAGAGAAGAGAAGAGAAGAGAAGAGAAGAGAAGAGAAGAGAAGAGAAGAGAAGAGAAGAGAAGAGAAGAGAAGAGAAGAGAAGAGAAGAGAAGGGAAGGGAAGGGAAGAGAAGAGAAGAGAAGAGAAGAGAAGAGAAGAGAAGAGAAGAGAAGAGAAGAGAAGAGAAGAGAAGAGAAGAGAAGAGAAGAGAAGAGAAGAGAAGAGAAGAGAAGAGAAGAGAAGAGAAGAGAAGAGAAGAGAAGAGAAGAGAAAAGAGAAGAAGAGAAGAAGAGAAGAAGAGAAGGGTTGAGTTGGCAGGGACCTCCAGGGATCCTTCAGGACTATCTAGCTGAGGTGAAGACGACTAGCAGGAGCAAGACAAAGGCTGAGAGGGCTGCCGTCACTTTCAGGAAAGGTCTTGAGGGTGAAGGCCAAAGGAGGAGAAAAGCTCTTGAGTGCAAGGAAAAAGAGGGTCAAGAAGAGAAAACAATTTGGGACTTCTTTCCCAGAAGAAGACCTCACCATAAGCAGGGTAGTAGCAAATGTCCCTTGGTGCATCGGTCAGGAGCGGCGAGGCCATCCTGCACGTGCTCTACGGCTCTGCACAGTTCACGCAGAGGGAACCCAAAGCCTTGCTTTCACCTCTGGCATCCCCACAACCAAATGAATGGCTATGGTACAAAGAGCCTTCACGACGCAGTCTGAATGTCCAGCTGTATTTAGCGGGACGCCCAGCAGCTGTGCGCGGTGCATGGCCAGCAAGGGCAGGGACAGCCCCCTGAGCCTCCTGGGCCCAGGGACTGCCTCGGGGCCAGCAGCCCAAAGGCCTTCCTGGGAAGGATGCTGGGCGGAGGGCCGGCGGGCGGGGCTGCGCAGGGGGGGGCCCGTCCCCCCCGTGTCACAGTGCCACCACCCGGCAACGCAGCAGTCACCATGCCCCGGGACAGTATAAAAGGGAGCACGCTCCCGCGGCCCGCTGCCATAGCTGGCCTGGGGGCAGCCCGAAGACGAAGTGCGAGAGGAAGTCCTTGAGGAGGCGGTGGAATTACTTGGCGAGGGCGGAGGGAGGAAGGCCGGAGGAGGCTGGCCGAGGCTGCAGGAGACGAGAAGAACCACCAACACGGGGAGGTTCCCGAGGCTGGCTGGCCTTTTCAGCTGGCTAGCAGTGGCAAGAGCAAGGGAATGCCTTCTTGAAGAGCACTGCAGAGCTCGCCGTCCTCATCCCCTGCGGAGCCAGTGGCAGCAGCCGTGAGGAATGGGATGCAGAGATGTTGGCGGGGGTCCCGGTGCTTTGGAGCAGCCACTGGTGCCTTGCCAGGCGCAGGAAGGATCGTTGCCCCCCCGATGGATCAGGCCGCGGGCGTTTTGCCCCTCTGGGAAGGCCCTGAGGTGGCAGCAGGTGGAGGGAGAATCGGGCTTGAGCATCTCCTGGGAGGCGTCAGCAGCCTGTGGGCCGAGGAGGCAGGTCTTGCTCACGTGCTCAGGGAATAGCCGGTCGCCGGCGGCGCTGGGGTCCGGAAGGAATTTTCCCCCGGGGCAGACTGGCACTGGTCCCCGGGGGTTTTTGCCTTCCTCTGCAGCATTCAGCGTGAGCACTTGCCAGGGCTCCTCTGGTCCCTTTTGGCTGGGTTACTGCCTGCTGCTCATGCACCACGAAGATGGCCTCTCGTGCCCTGCAGCTGGGGGGAGGAAGGCTTTTTTCCCCCACGCTGGGCTAGCAAGTGTCCTCGGGGGTTTTTTGCCTTCCTCTGCAGCACTGAGCACGGCCCCTTGCCAGGGCTCCTTTGGGCCATTTTGGCTAGGTGCCTGCTGCTCCTGCTCCACGAAGGTGGCCCTTGTGCCCCGCGTGCTGGGGGGATGCTTTCTAGACTCGCAGGGCGGACGCCCAGGGTGGCCCCCGGGGGTTGCTGCTTCTCCTCTCTAACAGCATTGAGCGCAGCCCCTTGTCAGGGCTCCTCTGGGCCCTTTGGGCTCAGCTCTTGCCTGCTGCTCTTGCACCTCCGAGGCGCCGCTCGTGCCCTGGCGCTCCCTGGCTCTTTTGCCCATTGCAGGTTTGGAGCAGGAGCGAGCTCTGCTCTTGCCTTGGCTCCGTTTCCCGAGGTGTTCTTGCTTGTGCAAAACAGCCTGTGCTTGGAAGGGCTCCAGGCTTGCTGCGCCCTCCGCAGCTGCCGCTTTTCAGCTCTCCCTGCATGCGATCCAAGCAGGAGAGCGCTTTTCCTGCCTCCCTGGCCAAGAAGCACAGCGGAGCAAGTTTTGGAAGGCAAAAGGTGTGCTTGTCATCGACACGTGTCCTACTTGTGAAAATACCCCAGGGCACCACACCCCTCTTCTTCTTCTACCTTGCTGGGGGTGGTCGGGACCCATCCTCCTTCTTCAAGTTCTTCTGCACTGTTGAGAAACGAGGGACTGCTTGGCCCGTATTCCTGCTGCTCCTTTCTGCGGCTTTCCTTTGCCACACTGCAGGGCATGATTTTTCCAACTAAACTGAAGAACACATCAGCCTGCTCCTGGCTACACAGGCGCATTGTGTTAATGCTTGTGAGCATCGGCTCTGAAAGAGATTCAGCAAAATAGCCTCAGATAAAATCAGGTAAAATGAAGTAATAGGAAAAGAAAACAACAAAATAAAATAAAAACGCATAAGGCAAGGTAAAGTAAAGTAAGATTAACCAACATAAAATAAAATAATAAAAATTAAACCCAAAGAAAATTTAATAAAATCAAATACAATAACATCACATGAAAGAAACTAAACTAAAATAACATAAACCAACATAAGAAGACAGAAAATAAAATCAAGTAAAATCAAGTAAGCTAAAATAAAATCCTGTGCCTACTTGTATCCCTTTTGATTTGTGTCCTCAAAAGTGTTTCTGGAGCTGTAAACCCCCTGGCATTTCAGGCAAAGAGTGGTCTCCTTGCTATGCGCCTCATCGTGAGTGCAGGGAAGAGAAGAGAAGAGAAGAGAAGAGAAGAGGAGAGGAGAGGAGAGAAGAGAAGAGAAGAGAAGGGAAGGGAAGAGAAGAGAAGAGAAGAGAAGAGAAGAGAAGAGAAGAGAAGAGAAGAGAAGAGAAGAGAAGAGAAGAGAAGAGAAGAGAAGAGAAGAGAAGAGAAGAGAAGAGAAGAGAAGAGAAGAGAAGAGAAGAGAAGAGAAGAGAAGAGAAGAGAAGAGAAGAGAAGAGAAGAGAAGAGAAGGGAAGAGAAGAGAAGAGAAGAGAAGAAGAGAAGTGTTGAGTTGGCAGGGACCTCCAGGGATCCTTCAGGACTATCTAGCTGAGGTGAAGACGACTAGCAGGATGAAGACAAAGGCTGAGAGGGCTGCTGTCACTTTCAGGAAAGGTCTTGAGGGTGAAGGCCAAAGGAGGAGAAAAGCTCTTGAGTGCAAGGAAAAAGAGGGTCAAGAAGAGAAAACAATTTGGGACTTCTTTCCCAGAAGAAGACCTCACCATAAGCAGGGCAGTAGCAAATGTCCCTTGGTGCATCGGTCAGGAGCGGTGAGGCCATCCTGCACGTGCTCTACGGCTCTGCAGAGTTCACGCAGAGGGAACCCAAAGCCTTGCTTTCACCTCTGGCATCCCCACAACCAAATGAATGGCTATGGTACAAAGAGCCTTCACGACGCAGTCTGAATGTCCAGCTGTATTTAGCAGGACGCCCAGCAGCTGTGCCCGGTGCATGGCCAGCAAGGGCAGGGACAGCCCCCTGAGCCTCCTGGGCCCAGGGACTGCCTCGGGGCCAGCAGCCCTGAAAGGGTTAAAGCCAAGGTGGACAAAGCTACTGCATGAAAATGCTTCCTGAAAGAATGAAAGCCTAGGGGCAAGGAAGATATTTTACATATCTTAATCACTTAACTAAACAAAAGAAAGGCCTATGTGATTTAGAGTGTAGTTAGAATGGTTGTAAGATAAGGGGGCTCCGGGATAATCCCATCTCAGACAACTGGGCCTTGGGAGAAGAAATGCATGGAAGACCGGAAGTCACAAAAGAATGACAACAGCCTTGAAGGACACCGTTTAGGTGATCCTAGGACTGAGTTTGCAGAGAAGCAAGGGTCGGTCAGCGAACACAGTGAAGAAGACTACGAGCCTTCATCTGAAGACTCCCAAAGAGCACTTGAAGACCACCACGGGAGACGACTGTGCATGCAGATGGGACATTTGCATATGTTAATGAGTTCCAGGAATTCTCATGTTCATGTAAATGATTTCTTGGAATTTCTGTGAATATGTAGGACTTTATAGTATATAATCTCTGAAGGTCTACCAAATCGTTGGAGCGCTTCTGGTGGAGAATCCCCAGTGCTGCCCAGCGCTGCAATAAAGAATACCTGCTTAATAGTGACTTCATTGCTATTGAGTTTCATTTCAGGGACTCTCTGAATCCTCGGTTTCTCCCTTGGGGAGATTCAGACTGTGAGGAGAAGCACCCGTGAATGTTTGTATCAGTTTTGGCGACCCAGGTGGGACCCTCTCTGTTTGGCTGCAGGACCCGTTGAGAACGGGATTCCCTAGGGTACCCCCGGAAAATTTCCGGAGGGACTCCTTCTCTGAATCGGATCACTGCGGGAGCAGATAAGGACCGTCTTCAGAAAAAGGTATTCTTTCTTAAATTTGGTTTGGGACTAGGCATTTGTTGGAAACCCCTGTAAGCCGTGAGTGGTTCACACTTGGTGGAGTATACCGGGCTGCTAGCGCCTTAAAGGAATACGCTTGGGAGCACTTCGGTGCTCATTTGGAACACTTGCATTTGGATACATTGGATCTTGGCTTTGGAACTCGGTTATTTGGTTTTGGGATTGTGTTTGGCATGTTACAAGGACAAGTAGTTGCTCTGTGTTTGCTTTTAGGATTTTTGTTCATTGTATTGGTATGTGAGCGTTTTTGTTGTCAAAAGTGTCTATACCGTCCTGTGCGTGCGTGAATGAGACCTACTCTTAGTACAAAGTGAGTGCGGAGTCCTGATCCGTGGTTTCGTTGTCCCGCAAGGGAAACGGCCGGAGATGGACGAAGCGAAAGAAAAAGATTGTATGGATGTAAAACAGTAATTCTGTAACCCTCTAAGTGGTAAAGTGTGGACGGTGGAACTAACTGTTAAAATACTGCGGGAATACAGGAGAGAACTGGGACCAATAAAATGGGAGGGTCACAACAAAGTAAAGAGATACCAAAGAAATCTCCGTTAGGTTGCATTTTATATCACTGGAAGGGCAGAGGGGGTCCTCCTGCAGGAAATGTGAATAAGAAAACTCTAATTAAGTATTGTAATCAGTGATGGCCATTGTATAAATTAGATGATGAAGAAAAGTGGCCTTTGAATGGGACTCTGAAGTCTAATGCCTTGCTGCAACTCCTCTGTTATTTTTAAGGAGGGAGGGAAAATGGGACGAAGCTCTGTATGTGGATACGTTTTCACCCTTCGAAATCACCCCGAGTGGCAGAAAGATTGTGGTTTTAATTTTGCTCCCCAAGATCCCATGGTGTTGGCTTTGGAAAAGGAAAATCAGAAAGAGTTCGGGAAGTTGAAGCGATGTTGTTCAGCATGTAGTATTGGACAGAGGTGTTGGAAGGTGAAAGAGAAACCCAGAAAGGCGGAAGAAAAGTGCCTTTCCGGATGGATGATGTGGATAAGTGGAAGGATGCAGTGAAGAGGTACAGGGAGGACCCAAGTGGGGCTGCGAAAAGGTTTGAGTGGATTACTAAGAACTTGGACCCGGATTGGAAAGATGTGGATCTTATGCTAGATGCTAGGGCTGAACCTGAGAAGCAGCTTGTATTAAAGGCAGCCCGAGCTCCTGTAGAAACACAGACTGAGGGACGAGTTTTACAGGGTACAGCTGAAGATCATGCGCCCTCCAGGGACCCAGGTTGGGACCCTAATGATCCAGCTCCGTACTGTTTGATTGCAACGATACTGAACCTGGATCAAATTTGGAATAGAACATGCGATCCCAAAGGCAGGTAACTGGTCGGCTCTGTATGCTGTCAAGCAGGGGCAGACTGAAACGCCCACGGAGCTTTTAGATCGCTTATGGGCTGCTGTGAGAAGATTTACTACTAGTCAGAAGCTGCCACACAGCAGCTGGTATCTCTGTTTCTGGGACAATCCACTAATGGTATCAGAAAGAAACTTCAGAAACGTAGGGAACCAGACATAAGGAATTCAGAAAAGTTGCTGGAGGAAGCGTGGAGAGTATATCGGAATGGGGAGGGGAGGACAGAAGGAAAGTGGGAAAGGAGATAGTGGCTCCGTTAGCCACATTCTCTGTATTGAATCAAACCTTGTTACCTCTAAGTACACAAAATGTTCATGTTGTGGGAGCAACTGGGCAGGTTGAAAAGGTTTTTTTCTTGAGACCATTAAAATTTAGAATTGGGAAGAGTGTGGGGATTCACAAATTTCTCCACCTGCCTGAGGCTCCTAGACCATTGCTGGGGAGAGACCTATTAGAACAACTAAATGCCGAAATAAAATTTAGAAACGGGGAAACTGAATTTAAAATACCAGATGAAAATCAGACTGAAATTTTAAGTTTGGTTCTTACTGACCCCAAATTAAAGAAGAAGAAATTACACAAGAAATAAAAGACCAGGTATACCCAGGAGCGTGGGCCTCAGGAATGCCTGGAAAGGCTAAAAATGCTGAATTGGTTGTTGTTAAACTCAAAGGAGGGGCACGACCTGTTAAGATAAAGCAATACCCCTTGAAATTGGAAGATAGGCGAGGGGTACAAAGTATTATAGAAGAGTTTATAAAATTTGGACTATTAACTGAATGCTCTTCAGAATATAACACTCCCATGCTGCCTGTCAAAAAGCCTGACGGCAAAACTTATCCATTGGGGCAAGATTTGCGGGCAATAAATCAAATAGGTGAAGATTTGTATCCAGTAGTGGCAAACCCCTGTACTCTCAGTGGTTTACTGTATTAGATTTAAAGGATGCATTCTTTTGCCTTACCTTGGCTCCAGAAAGCTGCAATTTATTTGCCTTTGAATGGGAAAACCCTGATACAGGACGAAAAACCCAACTGACCTGGACAGTGTTACCCCAAGGATTTAAAAACAGCCCTACCATTTTTGGAAATCAATTAGCTAAGGAATTAGAGACCTGGGAGAGGCCCCCAGGAAACGGGATTCTTTTGCCGTATGTGGATGATACATTAATAGGCACAGAAAAGGATGAAGAGTGTAAGGAATGGACTGTGAGCTTGTTGAACTTTCTGGGATTAAGCGGTTATCGAGTCTCATTACAGAAAGCCCAAATCTTGAAGAAGGAAGTGATATACCTGGGATTCGTGATTTCTAAGGGACAAAGACAGCTCGGGAATGACCGAAAGGAAGCTATCTGCAGAACTCCAGAACCCAACACGGTAAAAGAGCTTCGAACCCTTTTGGGAATGACAGGTTGGTGCCGGTTATGGATCTCTAATTATGGACTTTTGGTTAAACCTCTGTATGAACTGTTGAAAATAGCCAGACACAATTACTGTGGACTGATGAAGCTGAGAGGGCATTCAAGGAACTGAAATTGGAGGTAATGAAAGCTCCAGCTTTGGGCCTACCAGATGGAACGAAACCTCTCTGGCTGTTCTCGTATGAAAGGCAAGGAGTGGCTCTGGGAATTCTGGCCCAGAAGCTGGGTCCTTATAAATGAGCTGTAGCGTACTTCTCTAAACAATTGGATGAAGTAAGCAAAGGATGGCCGGGATGCCTTTGGGCAGTGGCCGCCGTTGTTTTGATTGTCCAAGAAGCTCAAAAATTTCCTTTGGGACAAAAGATGATTGTGCACACTTCCCACACTGTAACCTCCGTTTTAGAACAAAAAGGGGGACCCTGGCTTTCACTATCAAGATTCTTGACATATCAAGCAGTTTGGATGGAACAGGATGATATGGAAATCGTTACATCTACAATTATCAACCCTGCTTCCATTTTAAGTGATAAACAGGAAATGGAGACCGTCGTGCATGATTGTATAGAAACTATAGAAACCGTATATGCAAGCAGAGCAGACCTGAAGGAGGAGCCACTGGAGGAAGCCGACCGAACGGGGTATACTGATGGGAGCAGTTTCGTAAAGAACGGAGTTCGAATGGCAGGATGTGCTGGAACCACCACAGAGCGACTGGTGGAAGCGAAGTCACTCCCTAAGGGCACATCTGCACAACGAGCTGAAATGAAATAGTTGCCCTAGGGAGAGCGTTGGAGCTGGCCGAAGGGCTGCGAGTAAATATCTGGACGGATTCAAAATATGCCTTGGGTGTAGTCCATGCCCATGGAGCAATTTGGAAGGAACGAGGACTCTTGACTGCTCAAGGGAAAGGTATAAAACGTGCTGACAGAATTTTGCGACTTTTAGATGCTGTACAACTTCTGTCAGCAGTGGCAATTATGCACTGCAAAGGACATCAGAAAGGTAACACTGACAGGGAAGTGGGAAATTGGCTGATTACAAGGGCAGGCGAGCTGCAGAACAAGGTGAGGTATTAAGCATCATTCCTGAAAAATCTTTGCCACCACCTGAAACAATTGAATGTGATGAAAAGGATCAAAAGCTGATGACTAACTTAGGAGCTGAAATCAGCCCATCAGGATGGGCACTGCTGAAAGATAACAGAATAATAGTTCCCTTTAGCATATTATGGGAACTTATAAAAACAGAGCACGACAAAACTCATTGGGGAACTGAAACCTTAACCACCTCTCTTCTTAAGCAAATTGTAGCTAGAAATTTCTATCAGACCCTAAAGACTGTAGTTAATACATGTGAAGTATGCTTAAAGAACAACCCAAAAGTAGAAAACCGTGTGAAATTTGGAAATATCAGCAAAGGAAATGTTCCAGGTCAAAACTGGCAGATAGATTTCTCGGAACTCCCCAGAAAAGGGGGATATAGGTATTTGCTAGTATTAACTGACCCTTTTTCTGGGTGGCCTGAAGCCTTCCCTTGCAGAACAAATAAAGCCCGAGAGGTAACAAGAATTCTGTTAAAGGAAGTTATTCCTAGATTTGGAGAACCAGAGGCAATGTCCTCTGACAAGGGACCACATTTCCTATCACAAGTGGTCCAGCAAGTTAGTAAGTTTTTAGGAATCTGTTCCGATCCAATGTCGGGGGAGGTTTCAATACGATCCCAGGGACGAGATTAAGACGCTGGAATCGGTCAGATGTCGTACAACCTTTTACT
Source organism: Nipponia nippon (assembly GCF_047370975.1). Lineage (NCBI taxonomy): Eukaryota > Metazoa > Chordata > Aves > Pelecaniformes > Threskiornithidae > Nipponia > Nipponia nippon. The sequence continues at coordinate 32,241 of NW_028262331.1, read as the reverse complement.
TTTATTTGAGGGGAGAAGAGAATGGAGGGAGGAGGGAGGGCAAGGGAGGAGAGGAAAAGAATAGGGGAGAGAGAGAGAGAAGGAGTTTATCACCACCACTCCGAGTCCGATGATCTTCCGCTGGGTCTTTGGTGGCCTCAGGCTTCGTCGGGGACGGAGGGGGGGGGGGGCCTTGAGGGTGCAGGAATGGAAGGAGTGGTCGCGCCGCCGCCCCCGCCGAGGGGCACGTGCGCTCCTTATATAGGGGCTCTCACGGATGCGCGGATCACAAATGCGTACGTGCGGTTTCTCACGGACGTGCTGCTCCCGCCTCTGCTCTTTCCGCGCCTTTAGTCCCTGCGCAGGTGCACGAGGTTGTTTTTCTCAAAACTGTGGAGAAGAGGGCTTTCTCGAAGCACGACGCTGGATAGTGCTACAGCGGCAATGTCGAGACAAAACCGCATTTCGTACCGGTTCTCTACAGGTGATTGGGGGGTGGGGTTAACACAGCCTCTGCCCACAGGTGGGCAGCAGGTGGGCAGCGGCGGGCACCAAGCGGGCGGCACCAAGCGCAGGGCATCTGAGGACACCAATGGGCCCGCCTCGGTGCTCCAGCCACCCAGAAGCCCTGGGGACGCCGGGGGGCAAAGCGCCCCGCCCCCGCCGCCCACCCGCCCACCCCGCCCGCTGCTGCTCGAGAAGGCGCGCAGCACGCATCCCCGCGCCATGCGACCCCACGACAGGCTGCTGCGCAAAAAGGTCCAGGCCAAAACACTGCGGGGGCCGAGGACGCCCCGCTCCGACCTGAGGGCCCACCTGCTGGCCTCCATCCAAAGCTTCCACCCGCTGGGGCAAAGGGTGAAGGCGGTGGGGCCCGTGCGCCAACCGCCCCAGCCGGAGCCCCAGGCCGGCCCCAGCGTGCCCCCCAAGGTCCCCAGGCCCCTGCCCCCTGCCCCGACAGCCGGCGAGGGGCCCGCTGCCTCCGAGGCCCCAGCTGACGGCCAGAAGGAGACGGCACCGGCGGCGCCATCGAGCAGCAAGGCGCGCACCGGGGCTGCCGCCAAACCCAAGCGGCCCAGCTGGCTGCGCCTGTCGCCCACGGGGGGCCAAACCCCGCGGGAGGGGCTGCCGCAGCAGCTGCACATGCCGCCGCGCCTGCCGCGCCCTCCCGCCGACTCCGCGCTGCCGCCTGACTCCCGCTGGCCCCGGGCTAGGCCCACCCCGCTGGAGGAGCAGGAGGAGTCCGTGCCCATCACGCCTGAGCAGCGGCCCGAGCGGGAGCGCCTCAAGAAGCTGGCCCAGGAGGAGCGGCAGCGGGCGGCCCTGCAGATGACACTGGGGCAGCTGCAGTTTTTTGTGCAGAGGGAGATCGACATGCAGATAGCCGACGCCTACGGCTACCCATAAGCCACCGCTCCAGCACCGTCCCCCCTAGCACCCACGCACAGAGCAGATGCGCAGGCAGGGACCTGCACCCACCCGCTCCATCCCCAGCCCTCTCCCACATCCCCCCGCTTCTTCTTTCCGTCATTAAAAGGCTTGCCTGTTCGCTTTGCAGCGCCTCTCTCTCTGCCTGCGGCCATTTGCTCAGCGGGGGGGTGGGGTGGGGGGGGTTTAACGCAGCCTCTGCCCACCCCGCGGGTGGCTGAGCTGGGCTGGGGATGGCCACCCAGACGATGGGTAGACGGGGCATCGCTCCGGGTGGCAGGCGCCCGTGGGAGAAACCACACTGATTCGCACCAACGCCGGGAGGACGCAGGCCTCCAGCACTGCCCCACTACCGGCATCACCGCCCCGGTACCGCCATCACCAGCACCGCCCCAGCACCAGCATCACTGCCGGCCAGCTGGATCCGGCCCTGGCAAGGAGCCGCGGCCGCCCCAGGGGGCCAGGCAGAGACAGCCTGAGCGCGCAAAACGCAGCTCGCCCCGTGGCCGGCCAGCGGCCGTCGCCTGCCAAGGCTCGCGTGCCGAGATCCCGCAGCTGCCGCTGCAACGCCTGCACGGCTCGCTCGGCCCCCCTCTATGGCCTCGTCCGGCGCTGCCCGGACCTCATCCACCAAAAACCCCTGCCCGCAGGCCAGCCCTGAGCCGCTCTCACCAGCAACTCGCAAACGGCCCGTGCCGACCGAGGCCAGAGGCTAGGACGCAAAGGGTCCAAATACAGGGGCCAAGATTCTTTCACGCACGTGCCGGGTCCCAGCCCAACTGGGGCAGCCCCAGTGTGCCTTTACACAGGGTTCTTGTACCCTTCACTCGGTCAGGTACCAGACCACTTGACTGATCACTCCCACCCACGCTACCCACTCCTCATCACAGGCCAACTTTGCAAAGCAGCTCTAGTTTTGCAGCATTCTTGCTGCTTGTCTACCGAGCCGCATCTCCCCGTACTCCGTCTCGCTACAGTTCCTCATCTCTGAGGCCGGACGACGCCGGCAGGGTTTCAAAGACGTGGCAGAGGGGCTAGGATGCTGCCGTTATCTTGCTGGGCCCGGGGGATCCTTTCTCCGTCATGGACAGCTCTAAGCTTCCCGGAAGCAACGTCCTTCTTTCCAGGGCCGGGCTGTGCTGTCCTTTCTTTTCCTTCAGCGTGAGCAATACCACAGCCTCCAGGAAAACTCCACTACCTCATCACATTGCAGGGGATCACGTGAACTCCGCGTCTCTCTCTCTCTCTCTCTCTCCCCCCCCCTCTCTCCACAAACCAACCTAATACACTTTCATCCTCTAAAGGCTGGTTGATGAAATGGTTAAGGACGGGACTCTTGGTAACGTGCCCTGAGGGTCCCAGCAGCCAGGGCCCCAAAAAGCCAGGGACAGGCTGACGGAGAGCCAGCAACCGCTGGGCTAGGACACCATCCCGGGGCTGGGAAAGCACCCTTGGGATGGGAAGCCATCATGCGGATGGCAAACCACCGTTGGGATGAAAAACCCTTGTGGGGGTGGGAACCCATCCTTCGGGACAGGGAAGCATGGGCAGGATGGGCAATCCTTGAGATGGGCAGCTGTTGCAGTAGGAAAAATCAACCCAGCGCAAGGCTGGCTGCAGCAGGTGCTGGCGGAATGAGCGCCCTGGAGACGAGGGCTGCTTGCCCCCAACAAACCCCACCCGGACCAAGCGCCATGGCAGGTACAGCAGCAGGCTCCCGCTCCTCCCGCTGCTCCTGCCCTCCAGGTAGCCCCCCAGCCGCCTCTGCCCGCCAAGCTCTCACCCCATTGCTCCTCTGTGCTTCCCCCAACAGACAGGTTCCCTCTCCGGCTGCCGACGGCATCGGAGGTGCCCAGCGTGAGCTCCAGCGCCCCGGCCATGCCGCCACCGGGCACTGCCAGCGTGCTGCCCTCCTCTGGCCCAGGGCTGCCGCTGTCCCGCGGGCCTGCTCGGGTGCACGCTGTCACCTCCCAGCCGGCCCGGGCCACTCTCTGGCAGGGGGTGCCGGGGCCCCTGGGGGCCCCGGGCCAGCTGGTGCAGCTCCCTGGCGTGGTGCCGCTTCCCCCCGTGGTGCAGCTCCTCCCGATGGCGCCGCTCCCCCGTCTCGTGCAGCTCCCCCACCACGTGCAGCTCCCTCCCGTGGTGCAGCTCCCCCACGGGGCGCAGCTCCCCACCAGGCCTGCTCCCTGTCCCCCTGCCTATGGCTGGGGACAGCAGGTGCTGACGGGGACGCTGCTGCCCCACCAGCCCATGGGCCTGGGGCCGTGGGCCGTGCTCCAGGGGGAGCCCCTCTACCCCACAGGCTCCCGCCTGCTGCATGTCCCCGCCCGCCCCGGCCCCCCGCCACCGCGCCGCCCCGCGCCTCAGCACTGCCTGCAGGGCCCCCCTGTGCTCCACACCCTGCCCCGCACTGCCCACAAGCCGCCAGGGGCCTTCAAGAAGGATGCGGTGGCCAGCCAGGACAGCCACCCTGCTGCCAGCCCCCACCAGCCTGCCCTGGCTCCGCCGACCGGCACAACCACCACCAAGCCCAAAGGTGAGCAGCTGCGGGTGGCAGAGCCCGCGGGCGCGCGGCCCGCGCCCAGGGAACCTTGCATCGCCACGGGCTTGGCTTGGCTTGGTTTGCTTTTTCAGCAGCGGTGACCACCCTGGCGGCCCTGCAGCAGCCCGCGCACCTGTCCGAGCAGGGGCCACACACCTTCGCCGAGGCCTTTCCTCAGCAGCCAGGTGACACCAACGTCAACGAGACGCTCGCCTGCCTCCAAACCGCGCACGGCACCGAGGCCGTCCCTGACATCTCCGACAGCCCCAGCTTCACCGCCTTGCTCCACCAGCTCCCCGACCTCTCCCAGTACGTGCCGAAGGGCGGCTGCCCCAAGGAGCGAGCGGTGGTGGCGGGGATGGGGGACAGCGAGGACACCGTCCCCGATGGCCCCGACGGCCCCGACTTGACCACCTCCCTCATCAACCTCCCTCACCTCTCCGAGTACAGGGCAGGGGGCGGCGGCACCAAGGAGCCAGCGGCAGCGCCCATGCTGGGGGACAGCGAGGCCACCGCCCCCGATGTCCCCGACGACCCCCATGGCCCCGGCGGCCCCGACAGCACCGCCTTCCTCAACCGGCTCCCCAGCTTCCCGCAGGACAGGGCGCAGGGCGACTGCCCCCAGCACCAAGCGGCGGCAGCCATGCTAGGGAACGCCGACCCCTCCTGGGCGGGGCTGCCGACATCCCCCTCGCTGGACCCCAAGAGGAAGCCCCACCAAGAGGTGCAGGAGGCGCTGCGGAGGCAGCCCCGCGTGCTTTTGACCTGCTTGCCGCTGCCGCCGGGCGTCACCTCCTGCCGGGTGGTGCCCAGATCGGGCAAGGCGGGCGGCAAGCAGGCCAAGCGCCCCGCGCCGGCCGGCACCCCCAAGACGCAAGACACCTCCCCGCGGGACAACATGCCGCCCAAGAAGAAGAAGGTGGTGGTGTGCCGGGTGGCAAAACACTCCAAAACCCCGCGGGAGGGGAAGCCGGACAGGGACGGCGAGGCGGCGGGTGGCAGCGGGCAGCAGGTGGGCAGCGGCGCGCAACAAGCGGGCGGCACCAAGCGCAGGGCATCTGAGGACACCAATGGGCCCGCCTCGGTGCTCCAGCCACCCAGAAGCCCTGGGGACGCCGGGGGGCCAAGCGCCCCCCCCCCGCCGCCCACCCGCCCACCCCGCCCGCTGCTGCTCGAGAAGGCGCGCAGCACGCATCCCCGCGCCATGCGACCCCACGACAGGCTGCTGCGCAAAAAGGTCCAGGCCAAAACACTGCGGGGGCCGAGGACGCCCCGCTCCGACCTGAGGGCCCACCTGCTGGCCTCCATCCAAAGCTTCCACCCGCTGGGGCAAAGGGTGAAGGCGGTGGGGCCCGTGCGCCAACCGCCCCAGCCGGAGCCCCAGGCCGGCCCCAGCGTGCCCCCCAAGGTCCCCAGGCCCCTGCCCCCTGCCCCGACAGCCGGCGAGGGGCCCGCTGCCTCCGAGGCCCCAGCTGACGGCCAGAAGGAGACGGCACCGGCGGCGCCATCGAGCAGCAAGGCGCGCACCGGGGCTGCCGCCAAACCCAAGCGGCCCAGCTGGCTGCGCCTGTCGCCCACGGGGGGCCAAACCCCGCGGGAGGGGCTGCCGCAGCAGCTGCACATGCCGCCGCGCCTGCCGCGCCCTCCCGCCGACTCCGCGCTGCCGCCTGACTCCCGCTGGCCCCGGGCTAGGCCCACCCCGCTGGAGGAGCAGGAGGAGTCCGTGCCCATCACGCCTGAGCAGCGGCCCGAGCGGGAGCGCCTCAAGAAGCTGGCCCAGGAGGAGCGGCAGCGGGCGGCCCTGCAGATGACACTGGGGCAGCTGCAGTTTTTTGTGCAGAGGGAGATCGACATGCAGATAGCCAACGCCTACGGCTACCCATAAGCCACCGCTCCAGCACCGTCCCCCCTAGCACCCACGCACAGAGCAGATGCGCAGGCAGGGACCTGCACCCACCCGCTCCATCCCCAGCCCTCTCCCACATCCCCCCGCTTCTTCTTTCCGTCATTAAAAGGCTTGCCTGTTCGCTTTGCAGCGCCTCTCTCTCTGCCTGCGGCCATTTGCTCAGCGTGGGTGGGGGTGGGGGGTTTAACGCAGCCTCTGCCCACCCCGCGGGTGGCTGAGCTGGGCTGGGGATGGCCACCCAGACGATGGGTAGACGGGGCATCGCTCCGGGTGGCAGGCGCCCGTGGGAGAAACCACACTGATTCGCACCAACGCCGGGAGGACGCAGGCCTCCAGCACTGCCCCACTACCGGCATCACCGCCCCGGTACCGCCATCACCAGCACCGCCCCAGCACCAGCATCACTGCCGGCCAGCTGGATCCGGCCCTGGCAAGGAGCCGCGGCCGCCCCAGGGGGCCAGGCAGAGACAGCCTGAGCGCGCAAAACGCAGCTCGCCCCGTGGCCGGCCAGCGGCCGTCGCCTGCCAAGGCTCGCGTGCCGAGATCCCGCAGCTGCCGCTGCAACGGCTGCACGGCTCGCTCGGCCCCCTCTATGGCCTCGTCCGGCGCTGCCCCGACCTCATCCACCAAAAACCCCTGCCCGCAGGCCAGCCCTGAGCCGCTCTCACCAGCAACTCGCAAACGGCCCGTGCCGACCGAGGCCAGAGGCTAGGACGCAAAGGGTCCAAATACAGGGGCCAAGATTCTTTCACACACGTGCCGGGTCCCAGCCCAACTGGGGCAGCCCCAGTGTGCCTTTACACAGGGTTCTTGTACCCTTCACTCGGTCAGGTACCAGACCACTTGACTGATCACTCCCACCCACGCTACCCACTCCTCATCACAGGCCAACTTTGCAAAGCAGCTCTAGTTTTGCAGCATTCTTGCTGCTTGTCTACCGAGCCGCATCTCCCCGTACTCCGTCTCGCTACAGTTCCTCATCTCTGAGGCCGGACGACGCCGGCAGGGTTTCAAAGACGTGGCAGAGGGGCTAGGATGCTGCCGTTATCTTGCTGGGCCCGGGGGATCCTTTCTCCGTCACGGACAGCTCTAAGCTTCCCGGAAGCAACGTCCTTCTTTCCAGGGCCGGGCTGTGCTGTCCTTTCTTTTCCTTCAGCGTGAGCAATACCACAGCCTCCAGGAAAACTCCACTACCTCATCACATTGCAGGGGATCACGTGAACTCCGCGTCTCTCTCTCTCTCTCTCTCTCCCCCCCCCTCTCTCCACAAACCAACCTAATACACTTTCATCCTCTAAAGGCTGGTTGATGAAATGGTTAAGGACGGGACTCTTGGTAACGTGCCCTGAGGGTCCCAGCAGCCAGGGCCCCAAAAAGCCAGGGACAGGCTGACGGAGAGCCAGCAACCGCTGGGCTAGGACACCATCCCGGGGCTGGGAAAGCACCCTTGGGATGGGAAGCCATCATGCGGATGGCAAACCACCGTTGGGATGAAAAACCCTTGTGGGGGTGGGAACCCATCCTTCGGGACAGGAAAGCATGGGCAGGATGGGCAATCCTTGAGATGGGCAGCTGTTGCAGTAGGAAAAATCAACCCAGCACAAGGCTGGCTGCAGCAGGTGCTGGCGGAATGAGCGCCCTGGAGACGAGGGCTGCTTGCCCCCAACAAACCCCACCCGGACCAAGCGCCATGGCAGGTACAGCAGCAGGCTCCCGCTCCTCCCGCTGCTCCTGCCCTCCAGGTAGCCCCCCAGCCGCCTCTGCCCGCCAAGCTCTCACCCCATTGCTCCTCTGTGCTTCCCCCAACAGACAGGTTCCCTCTCCGGCTGCCGACGGCATCGGAGGTGCCCAGCGTGAGCTCCAGCGCCCCGGCCATGCCGCCACCGGGCACTGCCAGCGTGCTGCCCTCCTCTGGCCCAGGGCTGCCGCTGTCCCGCGGGCCTGCTCGGGTGCACGCTGTCACCTCCCAGCCGGCCCGGGCCACTCTCTGGCAGGGGGTGCCGGGGCCCCTGGGGGCCCCGGGCCAGCTGGTGCAGCTCCCTGGCGTGGTGCCGCTTCCCCCCGTGGTGCAGCTCCTCCCGATGGCGCCGCTCCCCCGTGTCGTGCAGCTCCCCCACCACGTGCAGCTCCCTCCCGTGGTGCAGCTCCCCCACGGGGCGCAGCTCCCCACCAGGCCTGCTCCCTGTCCCCCTGCCTATGGCTGGGGACAGCAGGTGCTGACGGGGACGCTGCTGCCCCACCAGCCCATGGGCCTGGGGCCGTGGGCCGTGCTCCAGGGGGAGCCCCTCTACCCCACAGGCTCCCGCCTGCTGCATGTCCCCGCCCGCCCCGGCCCCCCGCCACCGCGCCGCCCCGCGCCTCAGCACTGCCTGCAGGGCCCCCCTGTGCTCCACACCCTGCCCCGCACTGCCCACAAGCCGCCAGGGGCCTTCAAGAAGGATGCGGTGGCCAGCCAGGACAGCCACCCTGCTGCCAGCCCCCACCAGCCTGCCCTGGCTCCGCCGACCGGCACAACCACCACCAAGCCCAAAGGTGAGCAGCTGCGGGTGGCAGAGCCCGCGGGCGCGCGGCCCGCGCCCAGGGAACCTTGCATCGCCACGGGCTTGGCTTGGCTTGGTTTGCTTTTTCAGCAGCGGTGACCACCCTGGCGGCCCTGCAGCAGCCCGCGCACCTGTCCGAGCAGGGGCCACACACCTTCGCCGAGGCCTTTCCTCAGCAGCCAGGTGACACCAACGTCAACGAGACGCTCGCCTGCCTCCAAACCGCGCACGGCACCGAGGCCGTCCCTGACATCTCCGACAGCCCCAGCTTCACCGCCTTGCTCCACCAGCTCCCCGACCTCTCCCAGTACGTGCCGAAGGGCGGCTGCCCCAAGGAGCGAGCGGTGGTGGCGGGGATGGGGGACAGCGAGGACACCGTCCCCGATGGCCCCGACGGCCCCGACTTGACCACCTCCCTCATCAACCTCCCTCACCTCTCCGAGTACAGGGCAGGGGCGGCGGCACCAAGGAGACAGCGGCAGCGCCCATGATGGGGGACAGCGAGGCCACCGCCCCCGATGTCCCCGACGACCCCCATGGCCCCGGCGGCCCCGACAGCACCGCCTTCCTCAACCGGCTCCCCAGCTTCCCGCAGGACAGGGCGCAGGGCGACTGCCCCCAGCACCAAGCGGCGGCAGCCATGCTAGGGGACGCCGACCCCTCCTGGGCGGGGCTGCCGACATCCCCCTCGCTGGACCCCAAGAGGAAGCCCCACCAAGAGGTGCAGGAGGCGCTGCGGAGGCAGCCCCGCGTGCTTTTGACCTGCTTGCCGCTGCCGCCGGGCGTCACCTCCTGCCGGGTGGTGCCCAGATCGGGCAAGGCGGGCGGCAAGCAGGCCAAGCGCCCCGCGCCGGCCGGCACCCCCAAGACGCAAGACACCTCCCCGCGGGACAACATGCCGCCCAAGAAGAAGAAGGTGGTGGTGTGCCGGGTGGCAAAACACTCCAAAACCCCGCGGGAGGGGAAGCCGGACAGGGACGGCGAGGCGGCGGGTGGCAGCGGGCAGCAGGTGGGCAGCGGCGCGCAACAAGCGGGCGGCACCAAGCGCAGGGCATCTGAGGACACCAATGGGCCCGCCTCGGTGCTCCAGCCACCCAGAAGCCCTGGGGACGCCGGGGGGCAAAGCGCCCCGCCCCCGCCGCCCACCCGCCCACCCCGCCCGCTGCTGCTCGAGAAGGCGCGCAGCACGCATCCCCGCGCCATGCGACCCCACGACAGGCTGCTGCGCAAAAAGGTCCAGGCCAAAACACTGCGGGGGCCGAGGACGCCCCGCTCCGACCTGAGGGCCCACCTGCTGGCCTCCATCCAAAGCTTCCACCCGCTGGGGCAAAGGGTGAAGGCGGTGGGGCCCGTGCACCAACCGCCCCAGCCGGAGCCCCAGGCCGGCCCCAGCGTGCCCCCCAAGGTCCCCAGGCCCCTGCCCCCTGCCCCGACAGCCGGCGAGGGGCCTGCTGCCTCCGAGGCCCCAGCTGACGGCCAGAAGGAGACGGCACCGGCGGCGCCATCGAGCAGCAAGGCGCGCACCGGGGCTGCCGCCAAACCCAAGCGGCCCAGCTGGCTGCGCCTGTCGCCCACGGGGGGCCAAACCCCGCGGGAGGGGCTGCCGCAGCAGCTGCACATGCCGCCGCGCCTGCCGCGCCCTCCCGCCGACTCCGCGCTGCCGCCTGACTCCCGCTGGCCCCGGGCTAGGCCCACCCCGCTGGAGGAGCAGGAGGAGTCCGTGCCCATCACGCCTGAGCAGCGGCCCGAGCGGGAGCGCCTCAAGAAGCTGGCCCAGGAGGAGCGGCAGCGGGCGGCCCTGCAGATGACACTGGGGCAGCTGCAGTTTTTTGTGCAGAGGGAGATCGACATGCAGATAGCCAACGCCTACGGCTACCCATAAGCCACCGCTCCAGCACCGTCCCCCCTAGCACCCACGCACAGAGCAGATGCGCAGGCAGGGACCTGCACCCACCCGCTCCATCCCCAGCCCTCTCCCACATCCCCCCGCTTCTTCTTTCCGTCATTAAAAGGCTTGCCTGTTCGCTTTGCAGCGCCTCTCTCTCTGCCTGCGGCCATTTGCTCAGCGGGGGGGTGGGGTGGGGGGGGTTTAACGCAGCCTCTGCCCACCCCGCGGGTGGCTGAGCTGGGCTGGGGATGGCCACCCAGACGATGGGTAGACGGGGCATCGCTCCGGGTGGCAGGCGCCCGTGGGAGAAACCACACTGATTCGCACCAACGCCGGGAGGACGCAGGCCTCCAGCACTGCCCCACTACCGGCATCACCGCCCCGGTACCGCCATCACCAGCACCGCCCCAGCACCAGCATCACTGCCGGCCAGCTGGATCCGGCCCTGGCAAGGAGCCGCGGCCGCCCCAGGGGGCCAGGCAGAGACAGCCTGAGCGCGCAAAACGCAGCTCGCCCCGTGGCCGGCCAGCGGCCGTCGCCTGCCAAGGCTCGCGTGCCGAGATCCCGCAGCTGCCGCTGCAACGGCTGCACGGCTCGCTCGGCCCCCCTCTATGGCCTCGTCCGGCGCTGCCCCGACCTCATCCACCAAAAACCCCTGCCCGCAGGCCAGCCCTGAGCCGCTCTCACCAGCAACTCGCAAACGGCCCGTGCCGACCGAGGCCAGAGGCTAGGACGCAAAGGGTCCAAATACAGGGGCCAAGATTCTTTCACACACGTGCCGGGTCCCAGCCCAACTGGGGCAGCCCCAGTGTGCCTTTACACAGGGTTCTTGTACCCTTCACTCGGTCAGGTACCAGACCACTTGACTGATCACTCCCACCCACGCTACCCACTCCTCATCACAGGCCAACTTTGCAAAGCAGCTCTAGTTTTGCAGCATTCTTGCTGCTTGTCTACCGAGCCGCATCTCCCCGTACTCCGTCTCGCTACAGTTCCTCATCTCTGAGGCCGGACGACGCCGGCAGGGTTTCAAAGACGTGGCAGAGGGGCTAGGATGCTGCCGTTATCTTGCTGGGCCCGGGGGATCCTTTCTCCGTCACGGACAGCTCTAAGCTTCCCGGAAGCAACGTCCTTCTTTCCAGGGCCGGGCTGTGCTGTCCTTTCTTTTCCTTCAGCGTGAGCAATACCACAGCCTCCAGGAAAACTCCACTACCTCATCACATTGCAGGGGATCACGTGAACTCCGCGTCTCTCTCTCTCTCTCTCTCTCCCCCCCCCTCTCTCCACAAACCAACCTAATACACTTTCATCCTCTAAAGGCTGGTTGATGAAATGGTTAAGGACGGGACTCTTGGTAACGTGCCCTGAGGGTCCCAGCAGCCAGGGCCCCAAAAAGCCAGGGACAGGCTGACGGAGAGCCAGCAACCGCTGGGCTAGGACACCATCCCGGGGCTGGGAAAGCACCCTTGGGATGGGAAGCCATCATGCGGATGGCAAACCACCGTTGGGATGAAAAACCCTTGTGGGGGTGGGAACCCATCCTTCGGGACAGGAAAGCATGGGCAGGATGGGCAATCCTTGAGATGGGCAGCTGTTGCAGTAGGAAAAATCAACCCAGCACAAGGCTGGCTGCAGCAGGTGCTGGCGGAATGAGCGCCGTGGAGACGAGGGCTGCTTGCCCCCAACAAACCCCACCCGGACCAAGCGCCATGGCAGGTACAGCAGCAGGCTCCCGCTCCTCCCGCTGCTCCTGCCCTCCAGGTAGCCCCCCAGCCGCCTCTGCCCGCCAAGCTCTCACCCCATTGCTCCTCTGTGCTTCCCCCAACAGACAGGTTCCCTCTCCGGCTGCCGACGGCATCGGAGGTGCCCAGCGTGAGCTCCAGCGCCCCGGCCATGCCGCCACCGGGCACTGCCAGCGTGCTGCCCTCCTCTGGCCCAGGGCTGCCGCTGTCCCGCGGGCCTGCTCGGGTGCACGCTGTCACCTCCCAGCCGGCCCGGGCCACTGTCTGGCAGGGGGTGCCGGGGCCCCTGGGGGCCCCGGGCCAGCTGGTGCAGCTCCCTGGCGTGGTGCCGCTTCCCCCGTGGTGCAGCTCCTCCCGATGGCGCCGCTCCCCCGTGTCGTGCAGCTCCCCCACCACGTGCAGCTCCCTCCCGTGGTGCAGCTCCCCCACGGGGCGCAGCTCCCCACCAGGCCTGCTCCCTGTCCCCCTGCCTATGGCTGGGGACAGCAGGTGCTGACGGGGACGCTGCTGCCCCACCAGCCCATGGGCCTGGGGCCGTGGGCCGTGCTCCAGGGGGAGCCCCTCTACCCCACAGGCTCCCGCCTGCTGCATGTCCCCGCCCGCCCCGGCCCCCCGCCACCGCGCCGCCCCGCGCCTCAGCACTGCCTGCAGGGCCCCCCTGTGCTCCACACCCTGCCCCGCACTGCCCACAAGCCGCCAGGGGCCTTCAAGAAGGATGCGGTGGCCAGCCAGGACAGCCACCCTGCTGCCAGCCCCCACCAGCCTGCCCTGGCTCCGCCGACCGGCACAACCACCACCAAGCCCAAAGGTGAGCAGCTGCGGGTGGCAGAGCCCGCGGGCGCGCGGCCCGCGCCCAGGGAACCTTGCATCGCCACGGGCTTGGCTTGGCTTGGTTTGCTTTTTCAGCAGCGGTGACCACCCTGGCGGCCCTGCAGCAGCCCGCGCACCTGTCCGAGCAGGGGCCACACACCTTCGCCGAGGCCTTTCCTCAGCAGCCAGGTGACACCAACGTCAACGAGACGCTCGCCTGCCTCCAAACCGCGCACGGCACCGAGGCCGTCCCTGACATCTCCGACAGCCCCAGCTTCACCGCCTTGCTCCACCAGCTCCCCGACCTCTCCCAGTACGTGCCGAAGGGCGGCTGCCCCAAGGAGCGAGCGGTGGTGGCGGGGATGGGGGACAGCGAGGACACCGTCCCCGATGGCCCCGACGGCCCCGACTTGACCACCTCCCTCATCAACCTCCCTCACCTCTCCGAGTACAGGGCAGGGGGCGGCGGCACCAAGGAGCCAGCGGCAGCGCCCATGCTGGGGGACAGCGAGGCCACCGCCCCCGATGTCCCCGACGACCCCCATGGCCCCGGCGGCCCCGACAGCACCGCCTTCCTCAACCGGCTCCCCAGCTTCCCGCAGGACAGGGCGCAGGGCGACTGCCCCCAGCACCAAGCGGCGGCAGCCATGCTAGGGAACGCCGACCCCTCCTGGGCGGGGCTGCCGACATCCCCCTCGCTGGACCCCAAGAGGAAGCCCCACCAAGAGGTGCAGGAGGCGCTGCGGAGGCAGCCCCGCGTGCTTTTGACCTGCTTGCCGCTGCCGCCGGGCGTCACCTCCTGCCGGGTGGTGCCCAGATCGGGCAAGGCGGGCGGCAAGCAGGCCAAGCGCCCCGCGCCGGCCGGCACCCCCAAGACGCAAGACACCTCCCCGCGGGACAACATGCCGCCCAAGAAGAAGAAGGTGGTGGTGTGCCGGGTGGCAAAACACTCCAAAACCCCGCGGGAGGGGAAGCCGGACAGGGACGGCGAGGCGGCGGGTGGCAGCGGGCAGCAGGTGGGCAGCGGCGCGCAACAAGCGGGCGGCACCAAGCGCAGGGCATCTGAGGACACCAATGGGCCCGCCTCGGTGCTCCAGCCACCCAGAAGCCCTGGGGACGCCGGGGGGCAAAGCGCCCCGCCCCCGCCGCCCACCCGCCCACCCCGCCCGCTGCTGCTCGAGAAGGCGCGCAGCACGCATCCCCGCGCCATGCGACCCCACGACAGGCTGCTGCGCAAAAAGGTCCAGGCCAAAACACTGCGGGGGCCGAGGACGCCCCGCTCCGACCTGAGGGCCCACCTGCTGGCCTCCATCCAAAGCTTCCACCCGCTGGGGCAAAGGGTGAAGGCGGTGGGGCCCGTGCGCCAACCGCCCCAGCCGGAGCCCCAGGCCGGCCCCAGCGTGCCCCCCAAGGTCCCCAGGCCCCTGCCCCCTGCCCCGACAGCCGGCGAGGGGCCCGCTGCCTCCGAGGCCCCAGCTGACGGCCAGAAGGAGACGGCACCGGCGGCGCCATCGAGCAGCAAGGCGCGCACCGGGGCTGCCGCCAAACCCAAGCGGCCCAGCTGGCTGCGCCTGTCGCCCACGGGGGCCAAACCCCGCGGGAGGGGCTGCCGCAGCAGCTGCACATGCCGCCGCGCCTGCCGCGCCCTCCCGCCGACTCCGCGCTGCCGCCTGACTCCCGCTGGCCCCGGGCTAGGCCCACCCCGCTGGAGGAGCAGGAGGAGTCCGTGCCCATCACGCCTGAGCAGCGGCCCGAGCGGGAGCGCCTCAAGAAGCTGGCCCAGGAGGAGCGGCAGCGGGCGGCCCTGCAGATGACACTGGGGCAGCTGCAGTTTTTTGTGCAGAGGGAGATCGACATGCAGATAGCCGACGCCTACGGCTACCCATAAGCCACCGCTCCAGCACCGTCCCCCCTAGCACCCACGCACAGAGCAGATGCGCAGGCAGGGACCTGCACCCACCCGCTCCATCCCCAGCCCTCTCCCACATCCCCCCGCTTCTTCTTTCCGTCATTAAAAGGCTTGCCTGTTCGCTTTGCAGCGCCTCTCTCTGCCTGCGGCCATTTGCTCAGCGGGGGGGTGGGGTGGGGGGGGTTTAACGCAGCCTCTGCCCACCCCGCGGGTGGCTGAGCTGGGCTGGGGATGGCCACCCAGACGATGGGTAGACGGGGCATCGCTCCGGGTGGCAGGCGCCCGTGGGAGAAACCACACTGATTCGCACCAACGCCGGGAGGACGCAGGCCTCCAGCACTGCCCCACTACCGGCATCACCGTCCCGGTACCGCCATCACCAGCCCCCCCCCAGCACCAGCATCACTGCCGGCCAGCTGGATCCGGCCCTGGCAAGGAGCCGCGGCCGCCCCAGGGGGCCAGGCAGAGACAGCCTGAGCGCGCAAAACGCAGCTCGCCCCGTGGCCGGCCAGCGGCCGTCGCCTGCCAAGGCTCGCGTGCCGAGATCCCGCAGCTGCCGCTGCAACGCCTGCACGGCTCGCTCGGCCCCCCTCTATGGCCTCGTCCGGCGCTGCCCGGACCTCATCCACCAAAAACCCCTGCCCGCAGGCCAGCCCTGAGCCGCTCTCACCAGCAACTCGCAAACGGCCCGTGCCGACCGAGGCCAGAGGCTAGGACGCAAAGGGTCCAAATACAGGGGCCAAGATTCTTTCACACACGTGCCGGGTCCCAGCCCAACTGGGGCAGCCCCAGTGTGCCTTTACACAGGGTTCTTGTACCCTTCACTCGGTCAGGTACCAGACCACTTGACTGATCACTCCCACCCACGCTACCCACTCCTCATCACAGGCCAGCTTTGCAAAGCAGCTCTAGTTTTGCAGCATTCTTGCTGCTTGTCTACCGAGCCGCATCTCCCCGTACTCCGTCTTGCTACAGTTCCTCATCTCTGAGGCCGGACGACGCCGGCAGGGTTTCAAAGACGTGGCAGAGGGGCTAGGATGCTGCCGTTATCTTGCTGGGCCCGGGGGATCCTTTCTCCGTCACGGACAGCTCTAAGCTTCCCGGAAGCAACGTCCTTCTTTCCAGGGCCGGGCTGTGCTGTCCTTTCTTTTCCTTCAGCGTGAGCAATACCACAGCCTCCAGGAAAACTCCACTACCTCATCACATTGCAGGGGATCACGTGAACTCCGCGTCTCTCTCTCTCTCTCTCTCTCTCCCCCCCCCCTCTCTCCACAAACCAACCTAATACACTTTCATCCTCTAAAGGCTGGTTGATGAAATGGTTAAGGACGGGACTCTTGGTAACGTGCCCTGAGGGTCCCAGCAGCCAGGGCCCCAAAAAGCCAGGGACAGGCTGACGGAGAGCCAGCAACCGCTGGGCTAGGACACCATCCCGGGGCTGGGAAAGCACCCTTGGGATGGGAAGCCATCATGCGGATGGCAAACCACCGTTGGGATGAAAAACCCTTGTGGGGGTGGGAACCCATCCTTCGGGACAGGAAAGCATGGGCAGGATGGGCAATCCTTGAGATGGGCAGCTGTTGCAGTAGGAAAAATCAACCCAGCGCAAGGCTGGCTGCAGCAGGTGCTGGCGGAATGAGCGCCGTGGAGACGAGGGCTGCTTGCCCCCAACAAACCCCACCCGGACCAAGCGCCATGGCAGGTACAGCAGCAGGCTCCCGCTCCTCCCGCTGCTCCTGCCCTCCAGGTAGCCCCCCAGCCGCCTCTGCCCGCCAAGCTCTCACCCCATTGCTCCTCTGTGCTTCCCCCAACAGACAGGTTCCCTCTCCGGCTGCCGACGGCATCGGAGGTGCCCAGCGTGAGCTCCAGCGCCCCGGCCATGCCGCCACCGGGCACTGCCAGCGTGCTGCCCTCCTCTGGCCCAGGGCTGCCGCTGTCCCGCGGGCCTGCTCGGGTGCACGCTGTCACCTCCCAGCCGGCCCGGGCCACTCTCTGGCAGGGGGTGCCGGGGCCCCTGGGGGCCCCGGGCCAGCTGGTGCAGCTCCCTGGCGTGGTGCCGCTTCCCCCCGTGGTGCAGCTCCTCCCGATGGCGCCGCTCCCCCGTGTCGTGCAGCTCCCCCACCACGTGCAGCTCCCTCCCGTGGTGCAGCTCCCCCACGGGGCGCAGCTCCCCACCAGGCCTGCTCCCTGTCCCCCTGCCTATGGCTGGGGACAGCAGGTGCTGACGGGGACGCTGCTGCCCCACCAGCCCATGGGCCTGGGGCCGTGGGCCGTGCTCCAGGGGGAGCCCCTCTACCCCACAGGCTCCCGCCTGCTGCATGTCCCCGCCCGCCCCGGCCCCCCGCCACCGCGCCGCCCCGCGCCTCAGCACTGCCTGCAGGGCCCCCCTGTGCTCCACACCCTGCCCCGCACTGCCCACAAGCCGCCAGGGGCCTTCAAGAAGGATGCGGTGGCCAGCCAGGACAGCCACCCTGCTGCCAGCCCCCACCAGCCTGCCCTGGCCCCGCCGACCGGCACAACCACCACCAAGCCCAAAGGTGAGCAGCTGCGGGTGGCAGAGCCCGCGGGCGCGCGGCCCGCCCCCAGGAAACCTTGCATCGCCACGGGCTTGGCTTGGCTTGGTTTGCTTTTTCAGCAGCGGTGACCACCCTGGCGGCCCTGCAGCAGCCCGCGCACCTGTCCGAGCAGGGGCCACACACCTTCGCCGAGGCCTTTCCTCAGCAGCCAGGTGACACCAACGTCAACGAGACGCTCGCCTGCCTCCAAACCGCGCACGGCACCGAGGCCGTCCCTGACATCTCCGACAGCCCCAGCTTCACCGCCTTGCTCCACCAGCTCCCCGACCTCTCCCAGTACGTGCCGAAGGGCGGCTGCCCCAAGGAGCGAGCGGTGGTGGCGGGGATGGGGGACAGCGAGGACACCGTCCCCGATGGCCCCGACGGCCCCGACTTGACCACCTCCCTCATCAACCTCCCTCACCTCTCCGAGTACAGGGCAGGGGCGGCGGCACCAAGGAGACAGCGGCAGCGCCCATGCTGGGGGACAGCGAGGCCACCGCCCCCGATGTCCCCGACGACCCCCATGGCCCCGGCGGCCCCGACAGCACCGCCTTCCTCAACCGGCTCCCCAGCTTCCCGCAGGACAGGGCGCAGGGCGACTGCCCCCAGCACCAAGCGGCGGCAGCCATGCTAGGGGACGCCGACCCCTCCTGGGCGGGGCTGCCGACATCCCCCTCGCTGGACCCCGAGAGGAAGCCCCACCAAGAGGTGCAGGAGGCGCTGCGGAGGCAGCCCCGCGTGCTTTTGACCTGCTTGCCGCTGCCGCCGGGCGTCACCTCCTGCCGGGTGGTGCCCAGATCGGGCAAGGCGGGCGGCAAGCAGGCCAAGCGCCCCGCGCCGGCCGGCACCCCCAAGACGCAAGACACCTCCCCGCGGGACAACATGCCGCCCAAGAAGAAGAAGGTGGTGGTGTGCCGGGTGGCAAAACACTCCAAAACCCCGCGGGAGGGGAAGCCGGACAGGGACGGCGAGGCGGCGGGTGGCAGCGGGCAGCAGGTGGGCAGCGGCGTGCACCAAGTGGGCGGCACCAAGCGCAGGGCATCTGAGGACACCAATGGGCCCGCCTCGGTGCTCCAGCCACCCAGAAGCCCTGGGGACGCCGGGGGGCAAAGCGCCCCGCCCCCGCCGCCCACCCGCCCACCCCGCCCGCTGCTGCTCGAGAAGGCGCGCAGCACGCATCCCCGCGCCATGCGACCCCACGACGGGCTGGTGCGCAAAGACCCCCAGGCCAAAACACTGCGGGGGCCGAGGACGCCCCGCTCCGACCTGAGGGCCCACCTGCTGGCCTCCATCCAAAGCTTCCACCCGCTGGGGCAAAGGGTGAAGGCGGTGGGGCCCGTGCGCCAACCGCCCCAGCCGGAGCCCCAGGCCGGCCCCAGCGTGCCCCCCAAGGTCCCCAGGCCCCTGCCCCCTGCCCCGACAGCCGGCGAGGGGCCCGCTGCCTCCGAGGCCCCAGCTGACGGCCAGAAGGAGACGGCACCGGCGGCGCCATCGAGCAGCAAGGCGCGCACCGGGGCTGCCGCCAAACCCAAGCGGCCCAGCTGGCTGCGCCTGTCGCCCACGGGGGGCCAAACCCCGCGGGAGGGGCTGCCGCAGCAGCTGCACATGCCGCCGCGCCTGCCGCGCCCTCCCCGCCGACTCCGCGCTGCCGCCTGACTCCCGCTGGCCCCGGGCTAGGCCCACCCCGCTGGAGGAGCAGGAGGAGTCCGTGCCCATCACGCCTGAGCAGCGGCCCGAGCGGGAGCGCCTCAAGAAGCTGGCCCAGGAGGAGCGGCAGCGGGCGGCCCTGCAGATGACACTGGGGCAGCTGCAGTTTTGTGCAGAGGGAGATCGACATGCAGATAGCCGACGCCTACGGCTACCCATAAGCCACCGCTCCAGCACCGTCCCCCCTAGCACCCACGCACAGAGCAGATGCGCAGGCAGGGACCTGCACCCACCCGCTCCATCCCCAGCCCTCTCCCACATCCCCCCGGTTCTTCTTTCCGTCATTAAAAGGCTTGCCTGTTCGCTTTGCAGCGCCTCTCTCTGCCTGCGGCCATTTGCTCAGCGGGGGGGTGGGGTGGGGGGGGTTTAACGCAGCCTCTGCCCACCCCGCGGGTGGCTGAGCTGGGCTGGGGATGGCCACGCAGACGATGGGTAGACGGGGCATCGCTCCGGGTGGCAGGCGCCCGTGGGAGAAACCACACTGATTCGCACCAACGCCGGGAGGACGCAGGCCTCCAGCACTGCCCCACTACCGGCATCACCGCCCCGGTACCGCCATCACCAGCACCGCCCCAGCACCAGCATCACTGCCGGCCAGCTGGATCCGGCCCTGGCAAGGAGCCGCGGCCGCCCCAGGGGGCCAGGCAGAGACAGCCTGAGCGCGCAAAACGCAGCTCGCCCCGTGGCCGGCCAGCGGCCGTCGCCTGCCAAGGCTCGCGTGCCGAGATCCCGCAGCTGCCGCTGCAACGCCTGCACGGCTCGCTCGGACCCCCTCTATGGCCTCGTCCGGCGCTGCCCCGACCTCATCCACCAAAAACCCCTGCCCGCAGGCCAGCCCTGAGCCGCTCTCACCAGCAACTCGCAAACGGCCCGTGCCGACCGAGGCCAGAGGCTAGGACGCAAAGGGTCCAAATACAGGGGCCAAGATTCTTTCACGCACGTGCCGGGTCCCAGCCCAACTGGGGCAGCCCCAGTGTGCCTTTACACAGGGTTCTTGTACCCTTCACTCGGTCAGGTACCAGACCACTTGACTGATCACTCCCACCCACGCTACCCACTCCTCATCACAGGCCAACTTTGCAAAGCAGCTCTAGTTTTGCAGCATTCTTGCTGCTTGTCTACCGAGCCGCATCTCCCCGTACTCCGTCTCGCTACAGTTCCTCATCTCTGAGGCCGGACGACGCCGGCAGGGTTTCAAAGACGTGGCAGAGGGGCTAGGATGCTGCCGTTATCTTGCTGGGCCCGGGGGATCCTTTCTCCGTCATGGACAGCTCTAAGCTTCCCGGAAGCAACGTCCTTCTTTCCAGGGCCGGGCTGTGCTGTCCTTTCTTTTCCTTCAGCGTGAGCAATACCACAGCCTCCAGGAAAACTCCACTACCTCATCACATTGCAGGGGATCACGTGAACTCCGCGTCTCTCTCTCTCTCTCTCTCTCCCCCCCCCTCTCTCCACAAACCAACCTAATACACTTTCATCCTCTAAAGGCTGGTTGATGAAATGGTTAAGGACGGGACTCTTGGTAACGTGCCCTGAGGGTCCCAGCAGCCAGGGCCCCAAAAAGCCAGGGACAGGCTGACGGAGAGCCAGCAACCGCTGGGCTAGGACACCATCCCGGGGCTGGGAAAGCACCCTTGGGATGGGAAGCCATCATGCGGATGGCAAACCACCGTTGGGATGAAAAACCCTTGTGGGGGTGGGAACCCATCCTTCGGGACAGGAAAGCATGGGCAGGATGGGCAATCCTTGAGATGGGCAGCTGTTGCAGTAGGAAAAATCAACCCAGCGCAAGGCTGGCTGCAGCAGGTGCTGGCGGAATGAGCGCCGTGGAGACGAGGGCTGCTTGCCCCCAACAAACCCCACCCGGACCAAGCGCCATGGCAGGTACAGCAGCAGGCTCCCGCTCCTCCCGCTGCTCCTGCCCTCCAGGTAGCCCCCCAGCCGCCTCTGCCCGCCAAGCTCTCACCCCATTGCTCCTCTGTGCTTCCCCCAACAGACAGGTTCCCTCTCCGGCTGCCGACGGCATCGGAGGTGCCCAGCGTGAGCTCCAGCGCCCCGGCCATGCCGCCACCGGGCACTGCCAGCGTGCTGCCCTCCTCTGGCCCAGGGCTGCCGCTGTCCCGCGGGCCTGCTCGGGTGCACGCTGTCACCTCCCAGCCGGCCCGGGCCACTCTCTGGCAGGGGGTGCCGGGGCCCCTGGGGGCCCCGGGCCAGCTGGTGCAGCTCCCTGGCGTGGTGCCGCTTCCCCCCGTGGTGCAGCTCCTCCCGATGGCGCCGCTCCCCCGTGTCGTGCAGCTCCCCCACCACGTGCAGCTCCCTCCCGTGGTGCAGCTCCCCCACGGGGCGCAGCTCCCCACCAGGCCTGCTCCCTGTCCCCCTGCCTATGGCTGGGGACAGCAGGTGCTGACGGGGACGCTGCTGCCCCACCAGCCCATGGGCCTGGGGCCGTGGGCCGTGCTCCAGGGGACTCCCCTCTACCCCACAGGCTCCCGCCTGCTGCATGTCCCCGCCCGCCCCGGCCCCCCGCCACCGCGCCGCCCCGCGCCTCAGCACTGCCTGCAGGGCCCCCCTGTGCTCCACACCCTGCCCCGCACTGCCCACAAGCCGCCAGGGGCCTTCAAGAAGGATGCGGTGGCCAGCCAGGACAGCCACCCTGCTGCCAGCCCCCACCAGCCTGCCCTGGCTCCGCCGACCGGCACAACCACCACCAAGCCCAAAGGTGAGCAGCTGCGGGTGGCAGAGCCCGCGGGCGCGCGGCCCGCCCCCAGGAAACCTTGCATCGCCACGGGCTTGGCTTGGCTTGGTTTGCTTTTTCAGCAGCGGTGACCACCCTGGCGGCCCTGCAGCAGCCCGCGCACCTGTCCGAGCAGGGGCCACACACCTTCGCCGAGGCCTTTCCTCAGCAGCCAGGTGACACCAACGTCAACGAGACGCTCGCCTGCCTCCAAACCGCGCACGGCACCGAGGCCGTCCCTGACATCTCCGACAGCCCCAGCTTCACCGCCTTGCTCCACCAGCTCCCCGACCTCTCCCAGTACGTGCCGAAGGGCGGCTGCCCCAAGGAGCGAGCGGTGGTGGCGGGGATGGGGGACAGCGAGGACACCGTCCCCGATGGCCCCGACGGCCCCGACTTGACCACCTCCCTCATCAACCTCCCTCACCTCTCCGAGTACAGGGCAGGGGGCGGCGGCACCAAGGAGCCAGCGGCAGCGCCCATGCTGGGGGACAGCGAGGCCACCGCCCCCGATGTCCCCGACGACCCCCATGGCCCCGGCGGCCCCGACAGCACCGCCTTCCTCAACCGGCTCCCCAGCTTCCCGCAGGACAGGGCGCAGGGCGACTGCCCCCAGCACCAAGCGGCGGCAGCCATGCTAGGGGACGCCGACCCCTCCTGGGCGGGGCTGCCGACATCCCCCTCGCTGGACCCCGAGAGGAAGCCCCACCAAGAGGTGCAGGAGGCGCTGCGGAGGCAGCCCCGCGTGCTTTTGACCTGCTTGCCGCTGCCGCCGGGCGTCACCTCCTGCCGGGTGGTGCCCAGATCGGGCAAGGCGGGCGGCAAGCAGGCCAAGCGCCCCGCGCCGGCCGGCACCCCCAAGACGCAAGACACCTCCCCGCGGGACAACATGCCGCCCAAGAAGAAGAAGGTGGTGGTGTGCCGGGTGGCAAAACACTCCAAAACCCCGCGGGAGGAAGCCGGACAGGGACGGCGAGGCGGCGGGTGGCAGCGGGCAGCAGGTGGGCAGCGGCGTGCACCAAGCGGGCGGCACCAAGCGCAGGGCATCTGAGGACACCAATGGGCCCGCCTCGGTGCTCCAGCCACCCAGAAGCCCTGGGGACGCTGGGGGGCAAAGCGCCCCGCCCCCGCCGCCCACCCGCCCACCCCGCCCGCTGCTGCTCGAGAAGGCGCGCAGCACGCATCCCCGCGCCATGCGACCCCACGACAGGCTGCTGCGCAAAAAGGTCCAGGCCAAAACACTGCGGGGGCCGAGGACGCCCCGCTCCGACCTGAGGGCCCACCTGCTGGCCTCCATCCAAAGCTTCCACCCGCTGGGGCAAAGGGTGAAGGCGGTGGGGCCCGTGCGCCAACCGCCCCAGCCGGAGCCCCAGGCCGGCCCCAGCGTGCCCCCCAAGGTCCCCAGGCCCCTGCCCCCTGCCCCGACAGCCGGCGAGGGGCCCGCTGCCTCCGAGGCCCCAGCTGACGGCCAGAAGGAGACGGCACCGGCGGCGCCATCGAGCAGCAAGGCGCGCACCGGGGCTGCCGCCAAACCCAAGCGGCCCAGCTGGCTGCGCCTGTCGCCCACGGGGGGCCAAACCCCGCGGGAGGGGCTGCCGCAGCAGCTGCACATGCCGCCGCGCCTGCCGCGCCCTCCCGCCGACTCCGCGCTGCCGCCTGACTCCCGCTGGCCCCGGGCTAGGCCCACCCCGCTGGAGGAGCAGGAGGAGTCCGTGCCCATCACGCCTGAGCAGCGGCCCGAGCGGGAGCGCCTCAAGAAGCTGGCCCAGGAGGAGCGGCAGCGGGCGGCCCTGCAGATGACACTGGGGCAGCTGCAGTTTTGTGCAGAGGGAGATCGACATGCAGATAGCCGACGCCTACGGCTACCCATAAGCCACCGCTCCAGCACCGTCCCCCCTAGCACCCACGCACAGAGCAGATGCGCAGGCAGGGACCTGCACCCACCCGCTCCATCCCCAGCCCTCTCCCACATCCCCCCGGTTCTTCTTTCCGTCATTAAAAAGGCTTGCCTGTTCGCTTTGCAGCGCCTCTCTCTGCCTGCGGCCATTTGCTCAGCGGGGGGGTGGGGTGGGGGGGGTTTAACGCAGCCTCTGCCCACCCCGCGGGTGGCTGAGCTGGGCTGGGGATGGCCACCCAGACGATGGGTAGACGGGGCATCGCTCCGGGTGGCAGGCGCCCGTGGGAGAAACCACACTGATTCGCACCAACGCCGGGAGGACGGAGGCCTCCAGCACTGCCCCACTACCGGCATCACCGCCCCGGTACCGCCATCACCAGCACCGCCCCAGCACCAGCATCACTGCCGGCCAGCTGGATCCGGCCCTGGCAAGGAGCCGCGGCCGCCCCAGGGGGCCAGGCAGAGACAGCCTGAGCGCGCAAAACGCAGCTCGCCCCGTGGCCGGCCAGCGGCCGTCGCCTGCCAAGGCTCGCGTGCCGAGATCCCGCAGCTGCCGCTGCAACGGCTGCACGGCTCGCTCGGACCCCCTCTATGGCCTCGTCCGGCGCTGCCCGGACCTCATCCACCAAAAACCCCTGCCCGCAGGCCAGCCCTGAGCCGCTCTCACCAGC
The DNA here is from genome assembly GCF_047370975.1 of Nipponia nippon. Taxonomy (NCBI): domain Eukaryota; kingdom Metazoa; phylum Chordata; class Aves; order Pelecaniformes; family Threskiornithidae; genus Nipponia; species Nipponia nippon. The sequence continues at coordinate 7,933 of NW_028262331.1, read as the reverse complement.
AACTCGCAAACGGCCCGTGCCGAACGAGGCCAGAGGCTAGGACGCAAAGGGTCCAAATACAGGGGCCAAGATTCTTTCACGCACGTGCCGGGTCCCAGCCCAACTGGGGCAGCCCCAGTGTGCCTTTACACAGGGTTCTTGTACCCTTCACTCGGTCAGGGACCAGACCACTTGACTGATCACTCCCACCCACGCTACCCACTCCTCATCACAGGCCAACTTTGCAAAGCAGCTCTAGTTTTGCAGCATTCTTGCTGCTTGTCTACCGAGCCGCATCTCCCCATACTCCGTCTCGCTACAGTTCCTCATCTCTGAGGCCGGACGACGCCGGCAGGGTTTCAAAGACGTGGCAGAGGGGCTAGGATGCTGCCGTTATCTTGCTGGGCCCGGGGGATCCTTTCTCCGTCATGGACAGCTCTAAGCTTCCCGGAAGCAACGTCCTTCTTTCCAGGGCCGGGCTGTGCTGTCCTTTCTTTTCCTTCAGCGTGAGCAATACCACAGCCTCCAGGAAAACTCCACTACCTCATCACATTGCAGGGGATCACGTGAACTCCGCGTCTCTCTCTCTCTCTCTCTCTCCCCCCCCCTCTCTCCACAAACCAACCTAATACACTTTCATCCTCTAAAGGCTGGTTGATGAAATGGTTAAGGACGGGACTCTTGGTAACGTGCCCTGAGGGTCCCAGCAGCCAGGGCCCCAAAAGACCAGGGACAGGCTGACGGAGAGCCAGCAACCGCTGGGCTAGGACACCATCCCGGGGCTGGGAAAGCACCCTTGGGATGGGAAGCCATCATGCGGATGGCAAACCACCGTTGGGATGAAAAACCCTTGTGGGGGTGGGAACCCATCCTTCGGGACAGGAAAGCATGGGCAGGATGGGCAATCCTTGAGATGGGCAGCTGTTGCAGTAGGAAAAATCAACCCAGCGCAAGGCTGGCTGCAGCAGGTGCTGGCGGAATGAGCGCCGTGGAGACGAGGGGCTGCTTGCCCCCAACAAACCCCACCCGGACCAAGCGCCATGGCAGGTACAGCAGCAGGCTCCCGCTCCTCCCGGTGCTCCTGCCCTCCAGGTAGCCCCCCAGCCGCCTCTGCCCGCCAAGCTCTCACCCCATTGCTCCTCTGTGCTTCCCCCAACAGACCGGTTCCCTCTCCGGCTGCCGAGGGCATCGCAGGTGCCCAGCGGGAGCTCCAGCGCCCCGGCCATGCCGCCACCGGTCACTGCCAGCGTGCTGCCCTCCTCTGGCCCAGGGCTGCCGCTGTCCCGCGCGCCTGCTCGGGTGCACGCTGTCACCTCCCAGCCGGCCCAGGCCACTGTCTGGCAGGGGGTGCCGGGGCCCCTGGGGGCCCCGGGCCAGCTGGTGCAGCTCCCTGGCGTGGTGCCGCTTCCCCCGTGGTGCAGCTCCTCCCGATGGCGCCGCTCCCCCGTGTCGTGCAGCTCCCCCACCAGGTGCAGCTCCCTCCCGTGGTGCAGCTCCCCCACGGGGCGCAGCTCCCCACCAGGCCTGCTCCCTGTCCCCCTGCCTATGGCTGGGGACAGCAGGTGCTGACGGGGACGCTGCTGCCCCACCAGCCCATGGGCCTGGGGCCGTGGGCCGTGCTCCAGGGGGAGCCCCTCTACCCCACAGGCTCCTGCCTGCTGCATGTCCCCGCCCGCCCCCGCCCCCCGCCACCCCGCGCCGCCCCGCGCCTCAGCACTGCCTGCAGGGCCCCCCTGTGCTCCACACCCTGCCCCGCACTGCCCACAAGCCGCCAGGGGCCTTCAAGAAGGATGCGGTGGCCAGCCAGGACAGCCACCCTGCTGCCAGCCCCCACCAGCCTGCCCTGGCTCCGCCGACCGGCACAACCACCACCAAGCCCAAAGGTGAGCAGCTGCGGGTGGCAGAGCCCGCGGGCGCGCGGCCCGCCCCCAGGAAACCTTGCAGCGCCACGGGCTTGGCTTGGCTTGCTTTGCTTTTTCAGCAGCGGTGACCACCCTGGCGGCCCTGCAGAAGCCCGCGCACCTGTCCCAGCAGGGGCCACACACCTTCGCCGAGGCCTTTCCTCAGCAGCCAGGTGACACCAACGTCAACGAGACGCTCGCCTGCCTCCAAACCGTGCACGGCACCGAGGCCGTCCCTGACATCTCCGACAGCCCCAGCTTCACCGCCTTGCTTCCACCAGCTCCCCGACCTCTCCCAGTACGTGCCGAAGGGCGGCTGCCCCACGGAGCGAGCGGTGGTGGCGGGGATGGGGGACAGCGAGGACACCGTCCCTGATGGCCCCGACGGCCCCGACTTGACCACCTCCCTCATCAACCTCCCTCACCTCTCCGAGTACAGGGCAGGGGCGGCGGCACCAAGGAGCCAGCGGCAGCGCCCATGCTGGGGGACAGCGAGGCCACCGCCCCCGATGTCCCCGACGACCCCCATGGCCCCGGCGGCCCCGACAGCACCGCCTTCCTCAACCGGCTTCCCAGCTTCCCGCAGGACAGGGCGCAGGGCGACTGCCCCCAGCACCAAGCGGCGGCAGCCATGCTAGGGGACGCCGACCCCTCCTGGGCGGGGCTGCCGACATCCCCCTCGCTGGACCCCAAGAGGAAGCCCCACCAAGAGGTGCAGGAGGCGCTGCGGAGGCAGCCCCGCGTGCTTTTGACCTGCTTGCCGCTGCCGCCGGGCGTCACCTCCTGCCGGGTGGTGCCCAGATCGGGCAAGGCGGGCGGCAAGCAGGCCAAGCGCCCCACGCCGGCCGGCACCCCCAAGACGCAAGACACCTCCCCGCGGGACAACATGCCGCCCAAGAAGAAGAAGGTGGTGGTGTGCCGGGTGGCAAAACACTCCAAAACCCCGCGGGAGGGGAAGCCGGACAGGGACGGTGAGGCGGCGGGTGGCAGCGGGCAGCAGGTGGGCAGCGGCGCGCACCAAGCGGGCGGCACCAAGCGCAGGGCATCTGAGGACACCAATGGGCCCGCCTCGGTGCTCCAGCCACCCAGAAGCCCTGGGGACGCCGGGGGCAAAGCGCCCCGCCCCCCGCCGCCCACCCGCCCACCCCGCCCGCTGCTGGTCGAGAAGGCGCGCAGCACGCATCCCCGCGCCATGCGACCCCACGACAGGCTGCTGCGCAAAAAGCTCCAGGCCAAAACACTGCGGGGGCCGAGGACGCCCCGCTCCGACCTGAGGGGCCCCCTGCTGGCCTCCATCCAAAGCTTCCACCCGCTGGGGCAAAGGGTGAAGGCGGTGGGGCCCGTGCGCCAACCGCCCCAGCCGGAGCCCCAGGCCGGCCCCAGCGTGCCCCCCAAGGTCCCCAGGCCCCTGCCCCCTGCCCCGACAGCCGGCGAGGGGCCCGCTGCCTGCGAGGCCCCAGCTGACGGCCAGAAGGAGACGGCACCGGCGGCGCCATCGAGCAGCAAGGCGCGCACCGGGGCTGCCGCCAAACCCAAGCGGCCCAGCTGGCTGCGCCTCTCGCCCACGGGGGGCCAAACCCCGCGGGAGGGGCTGCCGCAGCAGCTGCACATGCCGCCGCGCCTGACGCGCCCTCCCGCCGGCTCCCCCGCTGCCGCCTGACTCCCGCTGGCCCCGGGCTAGGCCCACCCCGCTGGAGGAGCAGGAGGAGTCCGTGCCCATCACGCCTGAGCAGCGGCCCGAGCGGGAGCGCCTCAAGAAGCTGGCCCAGCAGGAGCGGCAGCGGGCGGCCCGCCAGATGACACTGGGGCAGCTGCAGTTTTTTGTGCAGAGGGAGATCGACATGCAGATAGCCGACGCCTACGGCTACCCATAAGCCACCGCTCCAGCACCGTCCCCCCTAGCACCCACGCACAGAGCAGATGCGCAGGCAGGGACCTGCACCCACCCGCTCCATCCCCAGCCCTCTCCCACATCCCCCCGCTTCTTCTTTCAGTCATTAAAAGGCTCGCCTGTTCGCTTTGCAGCGCCTCTCTCTGCCTGCGGCCATTTGCTCAGCGGGGGGGTGGGGTGGGGGGGGTTTAACGCAGCCTCTGCCCACCCCGCGGGTGCCTGAGCTGGGCTGGGGATGGCCACCCAGACGATGGGTAGACGGGGCATCGCTCCGGGTGGCAGGCGCCCGTGGGAGAAACCACACTGATTCGCACCAACGCCGGGAGGACGGAGGCCTCCAGCACTGCCCCACTACCGGCATCACCGCCCCGGTACCGCCATCACCAGCACCGCCCCAGCACCAGCATCACTGCCGGCCAGCTGGATCCGGCCCTGGCAAGGAGCCGCGGCCGCCCCAGGGGGCCAGGCAGAGACAGCCTGAGCGCGCAAAACGCAGCTCGCCCCGTGGCCGGCCAGCGGCCGTCGCCTGCCAAGGCTCGCGTGCCGAGATCCCGCAGCTGCCGCTGCAACAGCTGCACGGCTCGCTCGGACCCCCTCTATGGCCTCGTCCGGCGCTGCCCGGACCTCATCCACCAAAAACCCCTGCCCACACGCCAGCCCTGAGCCGCTCTCACCAGCAACTCGCAAACGGCCCGTGCCGAACGAGGCCAGAGGCTAGGACGCAAAGGGTCCAAATACAGGGGCCAAGATTCTTTCACGCACGTGCCGGGTCCCAGCCCAACTGGGGCAGCCCCAGTGTGCCTTTACACAGGGTTCTTCTACCCTTCAGTCGGTCAGGGACCAGACCACTTGACTGATCACTCCCACCCACGCTACCCACTCCTCATCACAGGCCAACTTTGCAAAGCAGCTCTAGTTTTGCAGCAGTCTTGCTGCTTGTCTACCGAGCCGCATCTCCCCGTACTCCGTCTCGCTACAGTTCCTCATCTCTGAGGCCGGACGACGCCGGCAGGGTTTCAAAGACGTGGCAGAGGGGCTAGGATGCTGCCGTTATCTTGCTGGGCCCGGCGGATCCTTTCTCCGTCATGGACAGCTCTAAGCTTCCCGGAAGCAACGTCCTTCTTTCCAGGGCCGGGCTGTGCTGTCCTTTCTTTTCCTTCAGCGTGAGCAATACCACAGCCTCCAGGAAAACTCCACTACCTCATCACATTGCAGGGGATCACGTGAACTCCGCGTCTCTCTCTCTCTCTCTCCCCCCCCCCTCTCTCCACAAACCAACCTAATACACTTTCATCCTCTAAAGGCTGGTTGATGAAATGGTTAAGGACGGGACTCTTGGTAACGTGCCCTGAGGGTCCCAGCAGCCAGGGCCCCAAAAAGCCAGGGACAGGCTGACGGAGAGCCAGCAACCGCTGGGCTAGGACACCATCCCGGGGCTGGGAAAGCACCCTTGGGATGGGAAGCCATCATGCGGATGGCAAACCACCGTTGGGATGAAAAACCCTTGTGGGGGTGGGAACCCATCCTTCGGGACAGGAAAGCATGGGCAGGATGGGCAATCCTTGAGATGGGCAGCTGTTGCAGTAGGAAAAATCAACCCAGCGCAAGGCTGGCTGCAGCAGGTGCTGGCGGAATGAGCGCCGTGGAGACGAGGGCTGCTTGCCCCCAACAAACCCCACCCCGACCAAGCGCCATGGCAGGTACAGCAGCAGGCTCCCGCTCCTCCCGCTGCTCCTGCCCTCCAGGTAGCCCCCCAGCCGCCTCTGCCCGCCAAGCTCTCACCCCATTGCTCCTCTGTGCTTCCCCCAACAGACAGGTTCCCTCTCCGGCTGCCGAGGGCATCGGAGGTGCCCAGCGTGAGCTCCAGCGCCCCGGCCATGCCGCCACCGGGCACTGCCAGCGTGCTGCCCTCCTCTGGCCCAGGGCTGCCGCTGTCCCGCGCGCCTGCTCGGGTGCACGCTGTCACCTCCCAGCCGGCCCGGGCCACTCGTCTGGCAGGGGTGCCGGGGCCCCTGGGGGCCCCGGGCCAGCTGGGTGCAGCTCCCTGGCGTGGTGCCGCTTCCCCCGTGGTGCAGCTCCTCCCGATGGCGCCGCTCCCCCGTGTCGTGCAGCTCCCCCACCAGGTGCAGCTCCCTCCCGTGGTGCAGCTCCCCCACGGGGCGCAGCTCCCCACCAGGCCTGCTCCCTGTCCCCCTGTCCTATGGCTGCGTGGGGACAGCAGGTGCTGACGGGGACAGCTGCTGCCCCCACCAGCCCATGGGCCTGGGGCCGTGGGCCGATGCTCCAGGGGGAGCCCCTCTACCCCACAGGCTCCCGCCTGCTGCATGTCCCCGCCCGCCCCGGCCCCCGCCACCGCGCCGCCCCGCGCCTCAGCACTGCCTGCAGGGCCCCCTGTGCTCCACACCCTGCCCCCGCAGTGCCCACAAGCCGCCAGGGGCCTTCAAGAAGGATGCGGTGGCCAGCCAGGACAGCCACCCTCCTGCCAGCCCCCACCAGCCTGCCCTGGCTCCGCCGACCCGCACAACCACCACCAAGCCCAAAGGTGAGCAGCTGTGGGTGGCAGAGCCCGCGGGCGCGAGGCCCGCGCCCAGGAAACCTTGCATCGCCACGGGCTTGGCTTGGCTTGGTTTGCTTTTTCAGCAGCGGTGACCACCCTGGCGGCCCTGCAGAAGCCCGCGCACCTCTCCGAGCAGGGGCCACACACCTTCGCCAAGGCCTTTCCTCAGCAGCCAGGTGACACCAACGTCAACGAGATGCTCGCCTGCCTCCAAACCGCGCACGGCACCGAGGCCGTCCCTGACATCTCTGACAGCCCCAGCTTCACCGCCTTGGTCCACCAGCTCCCCGACCTCTCCCACTACGTGCCGAAGGGCGGCTGCCCCACGGAGCGAGCGGTGAGTGGCGAAGAATGAGGAGACAACGGAGACACCGTCCCCCGATGGCCCCGGCCGGCCCCCCGACCGGACCACCTCCCTCATCAACCTCCCTCACCTCTCCGAGTACAGGGCAGGGGCGGCGGCACCAAGGAGACAGCGGCAGCGCCCATGCTGGGGGACAGCGAGGCCACCGCCCCCGATGTGCCCGGCGACTATGGCCCCGGCCACGGCCCCCGACAAGCGCCGCCTTCCTCAACCGGCTCCCCAGCTTCCCGCAGGACAGGGCGCAGGGCGACTGCCCCCAGCACCAAGCGGCGGCAGCCATGCTTGGGGACGCCGACCCCTCCTGGGCGAGGCTGCCGACATCCCCTCTTTGGACCCCGAGAGGAAGCCCCACCAAGAAGGTGCAGGAGGCGCTGCGGAGGCAGCCCGCGTGCTTTTGACCTGCCCCACGCTGCCGCCGGGCGAAATCACCTCCTGCCGGGTGGTGCCCAGATCGGGCAGAGCGGGCGGCAAGCAGGCCAAGCGCCCCGCCGCCGGCCGCTGGCACACCCCAAGACGCAAGACACCTCCCCGCGGGACAACATGCCGCCCAAGAAGAAGAAGGTGGTTGGTGTGCCGGGTGGCAAAACACTCCAAAACCCCGCGGGAGGGAAGCCGGACAGGGACGGCGAGGCGGCGGGTGGCAGCGGGCAGCAGGTGGGCAGCGGCGCGCACCAAGCGGAGGGCGGCACCAAGCGCAGGGCATCTGAGGACACCAATGGGCCCGCCTCGGTGCTCAAGCCACCCAGAAGCCCTGGGGACGCCGGGGGCAAAGCGCCCCACCCCCGCCGCCCACCCGCCCACACCGCCCGCTGCTGCTCGAGAAGGCGCGCAGCACGCATCCCCGCGCCATGCGACCCCACGACAGGCTGCTGCGCAAAAGGCTCCAGGCCAAAACACTGCGGGGGCCGAGGACGCCCCGCTCCCGACCTGAGGGCCCACCTGCTGGCCTCCATCCAAAGCTTCCACCCGCTGGGGCAAAGGGTGAGCGGGGGTGGGAGAGGGGGCCCGTGCGCCAACCGCCCCAGCCGGAGCCCCAGGCCGGCCCCAGCGTGCCCCCCAAGGTCCCCAGGCCCCTGCCCCCTGCCCCGACAGCCGGCGAGGGGCCCGCTGCCTCCGAGGCCCCAGCTGACGGCCAGAAGGAGACGGCACCGGCGGCGCCATCGAGCAGCAAGGCGCGCACCGGGGCTGCCGCCAAACCCAAGCGGCCCAGCTGGCTGCGCCTGTCGCCCACGCGGGGCCAA